>NC_058164.1:11800974-11994493 GCF_020080835.1 Cotesia glomerata
AAAAATCAAAGTTTTTGTGTATTTTTCATTGGGAAAATATTCACAATGCCCTTGGTCGAGGACGTTAATTAATATTATTGACAAGAGCTTCAAAACCTCTTTCAGGGAATTTTTTTTTTGGGTATTTCCTAACAAGAATTCAATGATGGGGACCGAAAAAAAAAAAATAAAGTAAAAAAAATCACCCCAATATATATATATAAGAGCATATATATAGCAGAGACGATATATATATATATATATATATATATATATATGATATATATATATATATATTTCTCAATATATATATATTGAGAAAAATTGTTATTTACAAATTTGCTATGAGAAAAAATAAATTCGCGATAGTCCGTGAGAAAAAGAACATTAGCGAGTAAAAAAGTAAACAATAGCATCAACATAAACTATACCTCATATTCGATCAGCCTTGAAGAGCTTATATTGTTCTGATTTTTCATAATTACATATGTATTTGAATTAAAAATGGTAATATTCATATCTTTATGATAACAATAGAGTATCTTCCAGAAGTTACCGGATGCGACCAGCAAAATGGCTACACAATGATGTGCCAGTGGACATGATAACAATAGACACTAGAACAGAGATGAGCGGAACAGGTCACAGGTACATTGGAGATTCCTCAACAGCAGCACTTCACATTGACAGTGCGAGACTGGAGGATGATGGTATATGGAAGTGCACTATTGAGAATGACCATGATGAGCTACTCTTTGGAAGAACAGTCAAGCTCGTCATACTTGGTAAGTTATAAAACGGATTTTTTTCCCAGTTCAATGATCAATTTATTTGATTGGTACGATCGTGTGCACTTTTTATCCTCGCCTGTACGAGTATGATTTCATCGTGCTGTCGGAATAACTTGCGAGAGACACTGATCAATGGTGAAGGACCAATAACGTTGTCTGGCCATCAGGACAAGTGATTTCATCCAGGAGAACATGAATTTTTTTATTTGAAAGTGTGTCATTTTTAGTAGCCTTTAGCTACTGCGGAATCACTTTCTATTGTTTTGTATTTTTGTTCTTTTCTTTTAGTCTTGTTCTTTGCTTTTATTTATTTATTTTTGTTTTATTTTCCATTATTTTTATGTCAAATCAAATGCTCAAATGAAATTCTCTATCATCTGGAGACTACGAACAACCACAGTCAAAATTAAGAGCGCGCATGCGTACGCGAGGTCGCCTGAACCTAGTGAAACGTTTCCATGCACCAGTAATGTCATCCTATGCATATTAATTCGAGTCACCGTGCCACGATATTTGAATACGCATCATGTAAATTTTTTCGTTCTTTGGTTATCTATTGTTTAAAACAAAATTTTTTTTATATTGACAAAGCACAAAAAATAAAAATAATTTATATATTGTCTCTAAAAAAAATATTTTTATGGTATAGACTATTATATGTTCATATTGAATTTATTTGTTTCGGAGTATTTCATTTAGTATCACTGAATATATCTGAAAGAGAACTAGTGAATATAAAAATATCTGTAAAATATTAAAGATATAATTCGAAATATACTTCTAAGTGATGAGAAACATAAAAAACTTATAAAAGATAGTTTTTTCAACTCTTTCACTTCTAGTTCGGTCCAAAAAATTTGTTTTTTTTTTTTCTTAACGGTTCTAAAGTTTGTTAGATGTTATTTGCATTTTCAACTATTTACTCAAAATTCGAAATAAGACATTATTTATTAAATGATTTTAGTTTCACGAACAGTAAAATACTCATATATTTCTAAAAAGCACGAAAAAATAGTTTTTTTTTTAAATATATACAATTAAACATTTAATATATTAATGTATTAAATATGTATTTGATATATTTTATGCATTAAAAGTAGATAATAGTATATGGTACAACTAGTGCGGTAAGTTGTTGATTGCCTACTCGAGCGTCGAAGCACACTAATTTCGTTCGCATGCTCAACTTCGGTTTCGGGGACAATCGACGGTGCTTATCACGCTTGTTATGGTTACTATTTTTTATTAAAAGTGCAATGATAAATTATAATATAATGTTATAATTTATCATAGCAGAGGTCCAGAGTGAAGCACTGGTAAGGGGTTGAGAAAGCGTAGTTCCACCACTCGGATAAAAAAAATTGAAAAGTTAAAAAAAAAAATATTAAATAACGTTTAAATATCAATAACATTTTTTCTAAAATGAACATAGGCTTGACAAAAATTGATTAATTATTTTTTTATTTATTTAAAAATATTGAATGATTCAAAAAAATTGTTAAAGTAGTATTTGTTTACATTTTTAACTTTCCGCTAAGAAAATTGAAAATTTTCAAAAATCGGGAAGTTATTGGTTTTAATAAGCCTTTTTTATTTTTATCAACTGATATTTCATCAACTAATGGTCACACAAAAATTTAAGAATAGTTGCAGAAATTGGACTAAATTTTCGAAAAGATTTTTTTATGATCTTTAGAGAAAAAAATCTTTTTTTACCTTCAAATTGATTTGTAAAACGTTGAAAAAAATGACTTTTTTCTTGTTGTTTTAATGAATCAATTGCATCTTTGCAAATTCAAAAAAAAAAAAAAAACATTTCTAGGAATGATTATAGCTTACTTAAACCAAAATATATGAACTTGATTTTGTTATCCACGGGAGGTAAGAATTTTTTTTTTGCATTAATTTTAACCTCCCGCTAAGAAAATTGAAAATTTTCAAAAATTGGGAAGTTATTGATTTTACCCCGTTTTTCGAAAATCGAGTTTTCATCAGATCTCGACGTTTTGAGGTCCTAGGAAGCGTTCCTGACTATTCCCGCGAGGGTGTCACTATGAATGTGTGTGTGTGTGTGTGTGTGTGTGTGTGTGTGTGTATGAAAACCTCTTATAGCTTTTGAACAGTTGAACTGATTTCATCGCGGTTGGTGCCATTCGAAAGGGCTTCGCCAAACTTAGATTCTCTGTTAATTTGAACCGATTTGGACTGATCGATTTTGAGAAATTTGGAAAAATCTAAAAAAAAATTAGGAAAACAGTTGACCCTGAAGGCCATCTCTGCAACTTCCCACTCATTTCGTACGTAAGCACTTAAAATTGCATTTATTATGTTTTTGAGCTCTTCGAGCTCAAAAATACAGTTTATGTGTTATTTTGAGCTCTCCAAGCTCAAAGAGATAGCTTTCCTATGCTTTTGAGCTCTTCGAGCTCAAAAATCTTATCAAAGTTCGATAAAACACAATTATTTTAATTTTCAAACTGTTATAACTTTTGAATGAATAAACCGATTTGCACGCGGTTAGCGGCAATCGATGTAGTTTTTTGAGCTCTATAAATAATTCTGAAAAAAAATTGATCTGATTAAAAATTTCGGAGTTATTACAAAAAAACACTTTTTTCGATTTTTTTCGACAACGAGATCTCACGACGTATCAACCGATTCTGACGCTTTTGGTGGCGATCGATGCGGGTTTTCAAGATTAAAAGCTGATTAGTTTTTGAGGTCGATCGGCTCAGCCAATTCAGAGATATTTAAAAAAAATGAAAAAAAAAAACTTTTTTTTTCACTTTTTTTTTACTTTTTTTGCAAATTCTCGAAATTTACTGGTCCGGATCGGTTCCAACTTACAGAAAATCTAAGTTTGGCGAAGCCCTTTTGAATGACAACAACTGCGATCAAATCGGTCAAGCCGTTTAGAAGTTATAAGAAGTTTACATACACACACACACACACACACACACACACACACACACACACACACACACACACACACACACACACACACACACACACACGCATTGGGAATGCATCATGCAGGCCCTCCAAGAAGGGAATGTACCAAAATACCTTCTTAAGATCGTAGCAAGCTACTTTGAAAACAGGGTCCTGAAGTATGACACGAAGAACGGTCCGAGGGAGTATGATATTACTGGAGGTGTACCACAAGGTTCAGTTCTAGGCCTGCTCCTGTGGAATATTATGTATGACGGTCTATTAAGACTAACTCTGCCAAGAAACGTCAAACTCGTAGCATATGCAGATGACGTAGCCGTAGTGATCGTTGCCAAACACCTTGACGAGATAAACCATATGTTCGATCTCACTTTTGAGCGCGTTAACCGGTGGATGGACGCAGTGAACCTGCAACTGGCGCAACATAAGACTGAGGCAGTGCTTATTACCAGCAGAAAAGTGGTAGAGACCATTAAGCTGAAAGTCGGCGAACAAGAAATCACATCACAACCTTATATCCGATACTTGGGAGTGATGCTCGATGCCCGACTCAACTTCAAGCAGCAAGTGGAAAATGTCAGTGCCAAAGCGTCAGTAGTGAGGGCGAGTCTCGCAGAGAAAGGTCGGTGGACGTACTGTCTCATACCTCGGATTGATGTGTGGTTCAACCGGAGTCACGGTGAGATCAACTATTATTTAACGCAGATGTTATCAGGACACGGATGTTACCGGAAGTATCTTCACCGCTTTAAGCACGATGATACCCCAGAGTGCCCGTCCTGTCCAAGGGTCAATGAAGATGCGGAGCATGTTTTCTTTGTATGTCCACGTTTCAACCAACAGCGCGATGAGTTAGAGAAGATTCTGAAAAAGAGAACCCAACCAGAGTCAATAGTAGAAGCAATGTTATCGTCAGAAGCTGCCTGGAACGCCACAAGCACTTTTGCTACAAAAGTGCTTACAGAGTTGCGATCCATTGAGAGGAAAAGAGCGAAAGACAGAATCTAGAAGGAAGAAATAACATCTTAGCCACCAGAAGGAAGAGCGGCAGCTAATTCCTCCCCCCGCGAAGAAATGCCATACGGCGGTACCATAGGGGATCAGAGGATAGAAGAGAAAGGGGTTTAGGGTTTAGTGGGTAGGGGCGTCAGCGTCGAGTTTTAGTATGACGCTGCGTCGAGTCCCCGCATATCCAGGCCAAACAGCTATGCCTAGAATCCGTAAAAAGGATTCCCCCCCCCTAAGGAAAAAAAAAAAAAAACACACACACACACGCACGTACGGACATCATCGTAAAAATAGTCAGGGAAGCTTCGATTTTTGCAAAACGGGGTGAAAACAATAACTTCCCGATTTTTCGAAAATCTTCGATTTTCTTAGCGGGAAGTTAAAAATAGGAAAAAAATCTTTTTTAGAAGTGGTTTTTTTGGGATAACTTTTAAACTGTTTTACCGATCGATTCCAAAAACTAATTAGCTCTCAACCTTGAAAAACCACGTCGATTGCTGCCAATCTGGTCAAAATCGGTTGATTTGTTCGAGAGATATCGTGAACGAAAGAAAAACGAAAAAATGTTATTTCGAAGTTACTCCGAAATTTCTAGTTTAACCAATTGAAACTTAAAAATTCTTGATGAGGCTTAAAAAACTGCGTAGAATGCCGCCAACCGCGTAAAAATCGGTTCATTCATGCAAAAGTTATTGCGGTTTGAAAATTCAAAAAATACTGTTCTATGAAACTTCTATCAGACTTTTGAGCTCAAAGAGCTCAAAAGCATAGAAAAGGTATCTTTTTGAGCTCGGAGAGCTCAAAACAATACACAGATTGTATTTTTGAGCTCGAAGAGCACAATAAAAGCGGCCAGTTATATTAACGGAATTGGCAGGAAGTTGCAGGGATGGCCTTTAGGGTCAACCGTTATCTTAACTTTTAACTTCCCGCTAAGAAAATTGAAAATTTTCAAAAGTTGGGAAATTATTGGTTTTACTCAGTTTTTCTAAAATCAAGTTTTCAACGGATGTTGACGTTTTAAGGTCCCATGAAGCTTTTCCGAAAAAACTGCGTTGAATGCCACCAGCTACGTAAAAATCGGTTCATTTATTCAAAAGTTATTGTAGTTTAAAATTTTTAAAAATCGTGTTTTATTCATTATCCAGCAGATTTTTGAGCTCGGAGAGCTCGAAATGATACTAAAATTATATTTTTGAGCTCGAAGAGCTCAAAAATGTAATAAATGCAGTTTTGTGCGCTTAAGTATGAAATGAGCGGGAAGTTGCAGGGATGGCCTTTAGGATCAACCGTTTTCCTAATTTTTTAACATAAATTAATCGTTTATCAGTTACTTCAACCTTACCCACACTGAAAAAATATATATACGCATATATGCTGACAAAAATACATATACGTCACATACATAAAATATATACGCCACATTTTTTTTTTGCCCCCGTATATGCGGCATATATTTTTTTTCAGTACGGGTACTTTTTTAGTATCTATATTTTCATCGTGTTTTTTTTTTTTTTTTATATATACGAATATTCATCCAGATACATATATTTTTACGTGGTGCTGAACTGCAATATTTCTACGAATCTAATGATTTTGATACAGTTTGGGGCATTCAATGCTTTTGACATGATTTCAACAACTTTTGTTTACAGTTTTTTTTTTTAATTTTTCAAAATCTATCGCGCCGAATTGGTTTAAATTTTTAGAGAATCTAAAATCAATGATTTTTGAAAATTAATAAGTTACTGGTTTCACCACGATTCTCGAAAATTGAGTCCTTATTAGATCTCAACGCTTTACGGTCCTATAGGAAGCTATTCTGATTATATTTAGCTTGATGAAACATAACAGTTCTTTCATATGTGTGCAGGCGCGCGCGTGTGTGTGTGTGTGTATGTGTGTGTGTGTGCCTCATATCTTTTGAACGGTTTTACCGATTGAAACGCGTTTTGCGGTATTTAAAAGTTTCATCGCCATTAGATTCCATGTAAGTTTGAATTAATTCGACATGAAAGGTTTTAAGATATTTCAAAAAGAAATATTTGAAAGAAGGTTTTGTCATCATAACTTATAATAAGTTTGTTATGCTAATAAATTGTATTTCATACCGCCAACTAGAACGAAATTGGATAATTTGTTTAAGAGATATGAAACTTCACTGCTGAAAAAAATCGAAAAAAAGTTTTTTTTTTACATAGCTTCGTAATTTTGCATCACATTGTTTTCGAAGGAAAACATTTTTTTTGTGTCAAAAAAAACATCGAGTTTCGGGATTCGCATCAGAATCAGTTGATTCGTTCGGTAGATACTACAATTCAAAATTTTCGAAAAGAGGTATTTTTCGAACACGTCTCCTCGAGCTCGAAAATGTATGAAAAATGTATTTTTATGATCGCCGAGCTCATAACTTTGTAGTAGGAAATGTTTCAAGCGCTTTGGACTCGAATACAACGGAAAATTCCAATGATGGCCTGCAGGGTCAACCGTTTTACTGATTTCCTTTTACATTTAAAGATTCTTAAATAAAATAAATTAAGAACTAGATAAAAAAGCTGCTTTCAAAAAAAGTATCCCTATATATTTGTGGTTCCATGATGTGATAGTGTTTTAATGTAAAACATAAGTTTTGGCATGTTGACTTAAGAAAACAACAAAGAGTTTAACATTGAACTTTTCACTTTGGCACGTACACAATTACCATTCTAAAGTGGTACTCTTGTTGGAAAGTCTCTCTATCTTTTTTTATATCCACTGAGATTCATTAGTATTTAAATGTTAGCTATTCAGTTTCCTAACCATAAATTTGTTGAGTATTATTTAATTTACTACTATTATTTTTTAATGCATTTCCATTAAAAAAATTATTTTTGTAAAATTTTATTGTCAACATTATTCGAAGATAATAAAAAAAGCAATTAATTTTTGTTAGATCAACGGTTACCTATAGAAGTCGCAATTATATAAGCTTTTTACTGTTAGAAACAAAAATTTTCTTTTATCTCAAAAAATCGGAGGGAACCATTACCGAGAAGTTTCATATAAAGAATTAAAACTTATAGTAAACGTGAAACAACGTGTGTGCCATTTTAACATTTCGAATAATTAAATATCTAACAAAATGAAAAATACACTACAAAATTAGAAAACTTTTAATCTTCGTTAAAAGTAGTTTGTCATTCTAAAAAGAAATTAAAAAACTTAGTCAAAACTTGAAGTGTTTCGCTAGTGAAAATTTTTTTAATTCTTCAAAACAACAGAACACAAGATCTTTTCTTCCGTCAAATCAAGAACATTGTAGAAAGAAAGTGAAAAATTATATTGACGTTAAATAATGTCTACTAGCTGTTTCCTCCTTGCTTCGCTGGGCGTGTTATGGAATCGCATTTTTAAATGTAAACGATAGAATCATGAAATATCGTTTAAATAAATGACAATTAAATGAAATGAGTTTGTAATAAAAACTTATTATTCTTCAAACTAAAAAAATACAGGTTCTAGATGAGTAATCAACAACACATTATAAATCGAAACTTTCACTGAAACACGCTGCTTCCTATAAAATAAGTTTCATTTTTCTCTGTTTTGCAGTTCTTACAGTTGGAGCGAACAAAAAAACGTCTTGTTATTTATTAGTATAGATAGGTAGATATAGTAATAATAGTAATGTAAAATATGAGAGAGGTAATACTGTCAAAATCACAAGTGTAATTTAGACGATGATTTCAGGGGTGCTAACGCAATTACCTTTCCGTGCCAGTGAGGCAACATTACCCCCTGGTAACGTGAATTAGTGCCTCTAAGTTCCCCTAGTATGAACAGCAATTATTGTCGCACGTTGATCACTAGCCACCAACAATCCATTGATTAGCGAGACTTCCTCCTCTAATTAATTGAAGTGTGTCATGCTTGGGTAGATCGAATCCGTATCATATATCATCAAGCAATCGCATCTACAATGTAGAATCAAGATAGAAATCATGCATTTTCGATCTCGAATCAGTAAATTTCAAATTATAAAAACAACATAATAATAATAATAATCATTTTTTTTATTTATGCGATTTTTATTTGGAATGTATAGTATCTATATAGATCAGTACCTTGACTTAACTGAGATTTATCGTTTTAAACAAATTCTGACAGCTCGGTGAAGTCATATAAATAGGTATATGGTTTTGATTAATGTAATTGCCTCTTGAAAGCAATTCTCAATATAGAGTGGCCAGTCAACGACTCTGAACTGCCGTTCCTCGGATGCCTGTCATTCGAGCTGAGACCTCTTCTGGCTTCACGAAACTATCGCTCAAGTATACTCAACAACCAAGGCAAGGGAGGCTGACCATATACCTGTTCTCAGTCACTACTTCATTATTTCACCACTTAGGTCATCTAGTCTTCAAAATATATGTCAGCCGCTTAAGATGCTATCGAGAATATTATCTAAAACCGTTATCTTCAAAATAACATTCATCATTGGTATTGAGATAATAATATCAACCGATGGACCCTAGTAACAATAGTTAATTTGGATAGAACAACGAATTGAGTATCACGACAAAAAATTTTGAAATCCCGTCAATTCAATGAGCTCACAAATGAGTTAGAACAAAGAAGTTTTCAAATACTTCTATCTAAGAAATGGATTGGTTATAGCCACAGGAATTTGTATTCCCCCATTCTCTAAAATAAAATTAGTGAAATTTCACTAAATCACAGTGAAACTTAACTAATTCTTGCAGTTGAACTCAAGCAACTTAGAATTAGTGAAAATTCACTAAATGATTCAGTGAAAAAATAAAATATTAATTGATCAGCCAAAATAAAATTCACTAATCAACAAATGAAAATATAATTCACTAATTTATAAATGAAAACAAAAGTCACTAATTCATTTGTAAAAGTAATGTTCACTAATTTAATAGTGACATTACTGGTCACTAATTCATTAGTTGTTTCAGACTATTGACAGAAATAGTGAAAATCATTATTTACATTAATAGAATTTATTATTTTATTCATTATTACGGTTTAGCAGAATTCACCAATTTAACAGTCAAAAGTTATATTCAAATAAAAATATTTTTTTTGTTTAAAAAAAAAATAAATTAATTTCATCAAATTTTTTTAACTTGTCTCATCATCTATTACATAATTACAAGTTGCAGCATTGTTTTCAGTTACTACGGAATTACAAATGTCATTGTTAAGATTATTGTGGAAACTATTCTCATTTTCATTTGATTTTAATGAATTACATATAGTTGTGTGAATAGCTGATATAACATTTTTAGGTTCTACTCCCATTTTAAAAATATAAGAATCGATTAAATTACAAAAATTAATCAATTCTTTAGGATACTCTAAATTTAACACATAATAACATTTATAGATTAAATCAAATGCAAATCTATCCACTTCGATGAACCATTCATCACCTTGTATCAATGAACTAGTTCCAAATTGCCCCGATTCCATTATTATATACGGTTGAATGCTATCTTTAGTGCTCGCACTTACTTCGGAAAAATTTTTTTAATTTGTCCCTTCCTAGAAATAGTAGAAATAATTATTGCGTTAAATAATATACGATTATAAACTTGAAAAAAATTTTTATGCATCTTACCGGCATAATTCTAATTAAAAATTGATTGGGAAACTTGCTCAAGAATACTTTCAAAATTCTATTATCAATAGGGCCACCAGGAAGTTGGCGTTTTTTATTTATTCAAATTTCAGGTTAAACATATGAATACTCATTTAAACAACTGCGAAAGTTTTGGCCCTAATTATCAATATTGTTTATAGGTCGTATCATAAATTATAGATGAAATTGCTAATAAAAATTATATAATTTTTACTCACTTCTAAAAATTGCGATAGTCTCTTCGATCACAACTGATTCTAATTTTGAACATAATTCTTCAACAGTTAATTTAGCGTACTCTTCCATATCAATTATTTGAATCAATATTTTTTCCTAAAATATTTAAACTTAAACTTGAACTTTAAATTTCTAAGCTCAAATTTTAACCGTCTTACTTATATGAAAGATCAGTTAAAACTGTTGAAGTAACGAAAGGATCATAGGTCATACGACTACAATATTCTGATACTACACACTGTTTATGTCTCTGTTTATACAAAAGCATACTC
Source organism: Cotesia glomerata (assembly GCF_020080835.1). Classification (NCBI taxonomy): domain Eukaryota; kingdom Metazoa; phylum Arthropoda; class Insecta; order Hymenoptera; family Braconidae; genus Cotesia; species Cotesia glomerata. Next base: position 11,811,861 of record NC_058164.1, read on the forward strand.
AAACTAAAAAGGAAAAATTATTCGGCATGAGACTGTTGAACAGAATATTGTATCCAAAGTGTTTATTTAAGTGTCGAATTTCTTGAACCGAAGAAAGCCAAACAGCATCCCGACTACATAATCTTGTTATATCCGGCGTGCCGTCTATAATACAGGGCCTCCCATTCCAGCCGAAAAGTGCAGCGCTTGCATATTTAGGGAACAACAACCTGGACTGCGCGACAACTCACTCGTGGCCGAAGAATACACATTACCGCGCATTGTCACCTTATCGTAGGATCCAATTGTTTAATTAGTAGCCCCACTTAATGAATCGCAACCGAGGTGATAAAAGACACGAACACCATAATTCGACAGCTCATTTACAAGGTAACAGTTCTGCCTTAGAGCCCGGGTGAGTCCTATACCCCGACACGTATAGGCAGACTTCAATTATTAAATTAATTAGTCATCTTTTCCCTAATTATTCATTTCGATTTCCTTAACGGTATTTCTGAGTTCTGTGATAGCGATTCTTCGAGCCACGATTCGTTTTGACGATAATCGAGATTCCCATAGTTCCAGTGACCTGGCCCCACTCTCAAATTATTATTTTCTTCTTCTGTAAATTTATAATCGGCGAACTTTGTTTGCCGGAGTCGTTACTCCGCTTACGAACTCATATTAACTTTCAACCTTTGTTTTTATATTGTTATTAGTTAATAAGTGAATAGTATAAGTTAAGACGTGTTTTCCCATAGGGCCAGTTAAACAGAATATATAAACTAAAAACCCGAATCGAAGTGTATCATCATCCTTAAGTTAAGAACCTTCAACCTTCAATCTCCAGTCAGCAGGGGGAAGCGAGAAGTCAAGCAGCGGAACTCAAAGGTATAACGTCCAATCAAAGGCCGAATCATCGTTGGAATTAGGATTCGCAATAGTAAGTGGAGGATATTTTATTACTTCCGAGGTCGATTGTCATATTCAAGGGGCCCTCTCCGGGGTTTTCACCTTCACGAACCCATAAAATATAAACTTAACGATTCTTTCGTTAGGGAAATTCATCTGTTATCCGAACCTCCGTTAATCCAGCTACCACATTCTTAGATCTTATTTTTCGGACATAACAATCTTATGATTTATAATATAGCAACTTTGAAGTAAATGGTACTATATGTAGTTAAGAATGGTTATGATTTTTTTTACTTATTTTTTGAGTTAAAAATTGACAAAAGAGTCGACTATATAATTAACAGATACCAATGTTTTATAATATATAAGTGATATGTGATATCACTAAAATCAGTGAAAACTTGACTAAATTTGAATTTGAAATGTAAAATATAAAAATATTAATATACAATGAAATTTACGACTAAATTGCGAAAAATAAAATTACAGGTAATTTTAGTGAGAAATTCATTGACTGCATCGTAGTTTTCAACTTTTAATTAGCGATGTCAAATAATACTCGAAAATTAGTGATGATTCCACTAATAATTTAAGTGGAAGCGCTATTAAATCAGTGAAAAAAGGAATCACAAATAATATCAGTGTATTATTTATTCACGATTTCTGAAAAGTCACTATTAAATTAGTGATCATTGAAGTCATTAATACAATCAGTGACAAAATCACTGACAACCGAGTAGAAACAACTGCGTAATTAGCGAATTCTAAAACCACTAGTAGAATTAGTGACAAAGTAACTGCTAATTGATAAAAAAGACTTTTGAATTAGTGAAATTTAAAATTACTAATTGAGGTAGTGAAAAGTCCACTGATTAATCTAGTAAAATCACTAATTTTACAGTGAAAAAATTTTCACTACCTGAATTAGTGAAAATTTCACTAATTTTATTTTAGAGAGCAGTGCGTCCCTTCCTGTCTCTCTCATTTTCATTATATTGTATTAATTTATTCATTATACTGCATTCATCATTATTTCTTATTTAGGAATCGTTATATTGTTGTAATGAGTAATTAGGTATTAACCTGATATTCATGTCAGAAGTTACATTGTTTCATATTCAATTATTATATATATATCCTCATGAGTTTTTGTCTATATTGTATCTAATCTTTATGGGTGATTCTCTGTAAGGACGTCTTAAATCTGTACAAAATTGTCCGACCAAATTATTTTTGATTTTATTAGAAAAAAAATTAACAAAACTATCAGCTTAATTATAATAAATAATCAGCCGAATTAATTTTTGCTTTTCCGATATTTGTGTATCTTTTGCCATATAACATGACAGGGGACTGACTGCCAGGGGACTGATTTTTTTTTTATCAAATTGACAAAAATCAAGCAAACTATTTCAATGCATTCAACTTTTTAAGTTCTCAATGAATGTTTACATTAATTAGAATAATATTAAGACTTCTGGATCCAATTTTATAAATAAATTATAAACAAAAATAGCTGCCAGGGGACTGAGTTTTGAAGTGGTCCAGACACATATTTCCAGAACAAACGGTGCTTTGACATTAAATAAAATGGCAATAAAGTGCTAACAGCCCTATGGTTATTAACTTACGGCTAGTTAGATCCTTATAAACCTTACAAAAGGTAAAATAACGCGCTAGATTTTTTTTTTTGGCTTTGAACTTCTGGCAGGGGACTGATCTTAAAATGCCTGGGACAAACTTTGGTTTAATGAATTTAATGAAACAAATTAACTTTCGGTACTTTTTATTGAAAAAGATTGTTAGTTAACTAATTAAGTTTATAAACAATATGGACCAAATTATATATTATTGACGAATAACTTAAAATTTAATCTTAAAGTTTTAATTTTGGGACTGGGACAGCCCAGGGGACTGACATTTCGGTGGTTTACGAATTTATAGCAAAAAAACCAAAATTTATTCCATTTTAGTTTTCAATGCTCCAAATAGAAATGTTTTTTTACTTTCGTAATCAATTTTTTTTAGTAAAAAAATAACAATTTTTCTAATAAAAAAATGCCTGGGACAGCAAAAAACATCCTTACAGAGAATCACCCTTATATTTATAGGGGAGCCCGGGATACGACGGCCCCCTTAAGCTGATTTTTCCTTTTTGAGGCTTTTAACGATCAAATTCATTTATTTGCCATCTACTTTGAACGAATCAGTCGAAATTTAGCAAAAAATCGAAAAAAAAATTTTAATAAAAGTTTAATAAAACACTATTTTTTTAATTTTTAAACCGCAATAACTTTTGAATGAACGAACCGATTTTTACGCGGTTGGCAGCATTTGGCGCAGTTATTTAAGCCTCACAAAGAATCTTCAAGTTTAAATTGACCGAACCAGGAATTTCGGAGTGATTAAAAAAAAAAACACTTTTCGGTTTTCTTTCGTTAACGATAACTCACGAACGAATTAACCGATTTCGACCGGGCTAGCAGCAATCGACGTGGTTTTTTTATGTTAAAAGCTGATTAGTTTTTGGAATTGATCGATAAAGCCGTTTGAAAGTTATTCCAAAACAAACACATTTGAAAAAAATTTTTTTTGCAGTTTTTTTGAGATTTCTCAAAATCTACTGGTTTGAATCGGTCCAAATTATAGTCAAATCTAAGTTCGGTCAAGCCCTTTCGAATGCCACCAACCGCGATGAAATCGGTCAAGCCGTTCAAAAGTTATGAGAGGTTTACACACACACACACACACACGCACGCACCTACACACACACACACACACACACACACACACACACACACACACACACACACACACACACACACACACACACACACACACACACACACACACACACACACACACACACACATACTGACATCATCGCGAAAACATTCAGGAAACCTTCCTAGGACCTCAAAACGTCGAGATCTGATGAGAACTCGATTTTCGATAAGCGGGGTAAAATCAATAACTTCCCAACTTTTGAAAATTTTCAATTTTCTTAGCGGGAAGTTAAAAACTTTTTAAGCTTCAAGTTCTGGTTGAATTAAAATTTCTCGACATGCTGTACTTGTTGATTTTTTTAACTGGAATATCTCGGCTCTTTGTTGGTCAAAAAACAATTTTAAAATAAAAGATTCTCTAAAATTATGAGTAAACTGGACGATACCATAATAATAAATAAACGTTTTATCAGGAGGAAATGAATAAATTTAGTCTTGCAGAACAAATTTGTTGATTTGGGTAATGAAAATACCTATAAAAAAAAAAGTAAACGAGATGAAGTAGATAAGTAATCTTTACAAACCAAATACGGCGTCTTTGGATAAAGTTGATCGAACGCGGTCATGCGTGACAACGACCAGAGTATGCGAGATATCAATAGAAGCAGAGAATCTCCTTTTCTTATTGGTACACGAATCTAAATTATTATTAAAAAATCTATCGTCCATTGTAAAATATTGGAGGAATCGTTATATTGAATTACTTCTTTTAAAGACTTTATTTCAATAATTTGTTTTATTTATTGATTTTTTCTATTAATATTTATAAATTGAAATAGTACGACTGTGATTATTATTTCATAATATTTTACAGCAGTCTTTCAATGGTTAAATTAATACTTTTTTAAAACATCTGGAAATTTCACAGACTCTGAACGTGTTTATTTATTTTATTGAATTTATTTTTATTTGAACTTATCTTTTTATTCTCTAGCGAAGTTGGAGAAAAATATAATTCACAGTTTGTGAAATACGCTCCCGAAGGAAATGAAAGAAACCTTTACGCTCGAGTTGAAACCGATAAAAGGCTTTACTCTTCATGATTTCTCAGTTGACCGGAGAGTTCTTTATTCAAGGACAACAGCTGCTTCTAATTGCTAAATCGATATAGATACAACTATACTTTTATAACATGTGAATAATATGCATAGCTCTCACACCCGGGTAAAATAGATTATATATAATTATACATAATTATATATAAAAAATGGCCCTATATAATTATATAGAATTAGATATAATTATATAAAATTAGATATAATTATATAGAATTATATATAATTATTTCTATGAAAATAAAAAAAAATTCGGCGTGTGCGGGATTTTTTTTTTTTTTTTAAGTTTTATTTATTAAGATCAACCTACTGTACATTTTTGGATGTAAATAAACTTAAAGAAAAATAAAGTCCTTATTCTAGTAAATATTAATTAAGAAATAAATTGGCCGTTGTTAGTGGCGTCTCTTTATTTTTTGCTTCGGTGTAAATTTAGGTTTTACTGTTTATAATTGAATCTTAGTATGAGGGCTATGATATGTTGCTCTGGTCTTTCTCTTAGTATTTAAATTATAGAAGTGGAAAAAGCACATAAAAAAACCACTCTGACAATCTGTAATAAACTTAAAAATTACTTTAAGGACTAAAAATTATATGCATATTTACACTATTTACATTTTAATAAAGAGGAAACAAACTTTAGTTTGGCACCTCGAATCTTGTTGGTAGCAAATTATTTCGCTGTCAATCTTGCTGTTTCATTTTGTTGCCACTTTTCATCCTGCTGTTCAGCTTGTCCATGTATGTGGTGGCTCCATTTAGCCACCAGTATTTTTGTATGTTTAGACGATGAAAGTCTTCTCTATCGCATTTTGGGATTGCCATTGAGTACTTGAGTGTCCTGGTGGATTGTGGATGCTCAAGGTCAATGGTCTTGTTCGCTTTGTGTCTACTTCTGTGCTATATGGTAGGGATGTTTAATTCGTTTTGGATTATTCCACGTTTGTCAAGTTTGGTGAAAGCTTGGGGTTGTATGTACCCTTTGGTCGTAGCTACTATTAAGTCAGTATTGGATTGGCTGAGGTTGTTTATTATTTTGTTGTCTATTGTTGTTAATTGGCTATAATAATCTCTGGTTAATAAGAGTATGAAATTGTCTATTCTTGGTATATCTCCGGCGTAGTACAGTGACTGATTGCTAATGCGCTCTAGGTATTGTGTTTCTGGTTTTCTGTAGAGGCCTAGGGCAGCTCTTAGGCAAGATCTTTCGAGTTGTCTCATCTTTTTTATTTGAGCTGCTCCTAGGTTCCACTATACTGGAACGGCGTATGTTAGCAGTGGTCTAATTAAAAGCTGATAACAGATTATTCTTGCTTTATTGCTAATGTTCTTGTTGTGGAATAGTCTCGTAAGTGCTCTGTAGGAGGCTCTGGCTTTCAATAGTTGTGTATCAACGTGATTTGTACATCTTAACAGGGAGTCAAGATGTACTCCAAGGTATTTTACTTTGCTTTTAGTAGGAATCGCTGCTGGTTCTCTAGTTCTTGGGATATAAGTTACGATTGAGAATTCTTTAGCTTGTGCTCTTTTTTTGCAGTTAATCAGATGTGATGGTTGTCTCCATAATATGGTTTCACATTTGGAGGGATTGATTCTTAAATTCTACATCGCATATAGTGATTATTAATATTATTAACAATCGACTCCAGCTTTGGTTGGATCTCGTCTGGGGCATCTCCGGCTACATAGAAAATTGTGTCATCTGCATACGCTATCGAGTAGGTTCCATTGTTCTTGTTAAGTTCGTATGAATTTAGAATATCACTTGTGTAAATATTGAATAGTGTTGGTGAGTTAACTAGTCCTTGTATCAGTCCTTCAAGGATGTAGTATCTAATCGTGGAGATGTTTACACCGTCCCAGATGACAAATGATCTATAGGTGATCATAGACCAGATTAAGCCAATCAATTCGGTTTAAAAATTTTTTTTAATTAGTATGTAAATTAGGCCAAAGATCCAGACCGAATCAAAGGCTTTTTCGAGGTCAATCAGTGTTGCTTCTACCATCTGATAGTTGGCAAGGTGTTTGTTCACGTCAGATAATAGTTTATGTATGGCATGTGTTGTTGAGTGTCTTCGTTTGAATCCAAATTGATTATCTGGTATGATACTATTCTTAAGGCAGTAAGTGTTGATTCTGTTATTGATGATAGCTTCGTATACTTTGCTTATGTCGGGTGTTAGACTTATTGGTCGGTAACTGGATGGTAGGTTGGTGGGTTTGCCTTTTTTATGGATCGGTAGGATCTTTGCCATTTTCCACCCATCAGGGAAATATTGTAAATTCATGGAATTGTTAAATAAAATGGTGTAATCTTTAATTATTTTTGCTGGTAAATGCTTTAATACTATTGCTGGCGTTTTGTCGATTCCAGATGAGGTTTTGTTCGGTAGTTTTTTCAAGATTATATGTACCTCAGCTGCGGAGCAAAAGTATCTATCTTCATTGAAGTTGCAAATTGTTTTATTGTTGTTCTTGTCAGTATTGTATTGTTCAATGAAGTTATTAACTTTTTAGTCTATCATTTCCTTTAGTCTTGTATTTCTGTTAAGGTATCTGGGAGAGTTTATGGTTTCGTAGTATGCTCCTATTACGTTTAATTTATCTGTTTGGTCCTGTATTCCATATTCTTGGTCCTGGTCTATTGCTTGGTTGGTTTTGCATTGACTTCGTGTAATTCAGGGTATATCCGTTTTTTTAATGGCGATAGTTGGTATTTCTTGTCTGGGCTTCGGTCTGAAAATTTTATTTATGGTTGGAAAGAATTTTTCTGGATTTTTGTGATCAATTTTATTGAGAGTTTTTTGCCAGTGATTTTCTATTTCTGTTTGTATTTTATTGTTAGCTGTTTTTATTAGCATTTTGGCCACCTCAATAGTATTTTTGTCTTTTGCTAAATTAGATTTTTGAAGAGAGTGTAATTTTGTGAGTAATTTTGATTTATATTTATGAAGTTTTTTTATATTATTGTTTTCGTAATGGGTTATCTTAGTTGTTTTGTCTGCTGTTGGGACTATTGCTTGAATAGTTTGATGAATGTGTACATTAATTTTATCCAGATACTCGTCTATTTCTTCTTTGCTTAAATTCTCATCATCCGGGATGTTAAGATCATAGTTGTGGTCTAGATGATTTGTAAAAGATTTCCATTTGGTGGCTTTGTATATGGGTTTGAATGTGTTTGGTGTTGGGTCTTGCTGGATTTGGAGTTGGAGTTCTATTACTATTGCCTTATGGTCACTGTCATACGGAAGCGTGTTTAATTTATTATTTGTTAAATTTATTAAATGAAGTCTTGAGTCTAGGATGGCTATATCGAGTATAGTTTGAGCAGGTATAAATGTAGGTTCATGTGGAGTGGCAATTATGGATCTGAACCTGAGTGAGTTGTTGCTTTCCCATTTGGTTAAGAATCTGCCTCTTAAATTGTTTGATCTGTCTCCAAAATCCGTATGTCTGGCGTTAAAGTCCCCTGCAATGATGTAGTAATTATTGTCATTCTGTAAATTTAGCTTCGTGAAGAGTGAGTTGAGCTCGTCCGGAAAATCTTTTTTAATTTCTGACTTGTTGGTTACATATATGCTTGCTATTATTAAATGTTTCTTTTTCTTATCTAGGTTAATTTTTATTATTGAGTATTCAATAATTTTATTGTTTCTTGAGCTGGGATAAGTGATTTTTGTAAACTGGATGTCTTTATGGATGATAATTGCAGTGCCTCCACTTCTTTGGGCGTTGTGTGTCGTTACGTATGATATTATAACCGTCTATGTACTGCTTGTATTTGTTGTTTAATTTCGTTTCAGATACTCATGTGATGTCCAGATTGTTCTGTTTGATGAATTTCTCTAGATCGTATCTACGTTGTAATTTTATTATAGAATTAACATTTATAGCGGATATTTTTAGTGAGTTGCGTTCCTTTTCCGAGTTGGCTAGATTATTCTTTGGAGATGGTGTTGGTGACTGGTCCATTATTCATAGTTGAATTATTCTCCAACTAATACAAAAAGTTGGTCGATTCTATTTGAGTTTTGGTTTATGATAGATTCTAATGCTATTAGTCTGTTTGACATATTTTTGAATTCATTTTTTAATTCGTTTACCTAAAGAGCGGTTGACGGTGGTGTTGGTTCTGGGTATGAGGTCTTGTAGATGTTGAGTGTCTCGCTGCCATGTTGTGCGGTGTATTTGGATCAATTAATCGACTAATTTCTCTGAGCTGTTGATGGTTATTCTGAATTTTGGCTGAGTTGTTATTTCTTAGTAAGCCGAGGGCATGCTTGTAGTAGATGCAGCCTCTGTAGTTGGCAGAATGTCCATTTTCGCCACAGTTTGCGCATTTGAGGCTACTTTTAGGATCTGAGCTTTTTATGGGGCAGGCACTAGGACCGTGACTGCCACTACATTTGACACATCTATAGGCCAATTTACAATTGGTGCTGGCGTGGCCCAGCCTTTGACAACTTTTGCATTGAAATATTTTTTCTCTGCACAGATTTTCCCACTTGACTACCTGATGGAGTAGCAGATCAATTTTAGCTAGTTCTCTTAGTTCACTGTTGTGTGACACTTGTATTAGAAAGGTTGTTTTTTCACTTTGTTTTCTTTTGTTGAAAATTATTTCTGTAATTTTTTCAATTTTGACATTTTCCAGCTTTATAGAATTTAGCTCAGTCAGTACCATGTCCGCTGAGAAACCGCGACAAATATAAATAATGCTGTGAAGCGGGAAAGTATAGGAGTTACGGTAATTATTACGTGAAGCATTCCACATTCACGTAACAGGATATTGGTAGAAAAGGATTGAGAAAGGAATGTGGAGAGGATCATCTTAACGTGAGTTTATAGAATATGTGAGAAAAAATTATTAGATAGTTCGGACTGGGATTCGAACCCAGAAGCTTCCAAAGACATGTCGGCTACTCTACCATTTGAGCTATCCGGTCTATACTAAATTTCCTTTCGCTTATTCTATATACATTAAGCAACACCATCCATCTCACGGTAAGCATTTTACAAATATAAATAATGCTGTGAAGCGGGAAAGAAGCCGCCATTGACACCTTTTAAAATTATAGATATGGGTTTTATTACTTTTGGTGTGTAGGTGTAGTGTTCTTGTTTATTAAGTTCCAAAATTTCAAGTACTAATTTATAGGTTGTTAAGTTATTTGTGAGTATGGTGATTGTGTCTGTGGTCGGTTGTCTTAACATAAAATCTCCCTTCTTAATTTTATCTTCAGTTAGAAGTGTAATTAAATCTATTATTTTAGCATTCGTTACATGTATTGAAGGGGCTCTTTATTCTTTAGATGCTGATCTGGTGTCTTGTTGATCCTGGCTATCTTGGGTCGGTGCATTTGTGTCACCTGTTCCCATTAAATCAGTATCATCCACCGTGGTTGCAAGTACATTATAGGCATTATTGCTATTGTAATTATTCTCTTGTGTGTTTGCTACAGATAAAATTTTTCTTGGACTTTTTGGGATTTTCCATTCATTTTTTTCATTTGTCTCAGGTTTTGCTTGATCTTTATTTTTATTATTTAGACTTTCTCTGCTGGCAGAGAGGTTGGGTCTGAACTTGTTTATATTTAGGTTGGCTGGGTTGGTACCATAATCTTTCATGAATTTTTTAAAACTTTGCTCAATAGATTCCGTGGATAAATTAGTGATTCTTTTGGTTGAATGTTTCTTTGTAATTTTGCTGTGTGGCTCGTTCAGAATGTTCGAGTCTGTTTTTCGTTTGACGTGGCCGGCCATATTGGCCATTGCGCCGGGTGTTTTTTTTTATTCTTTATTTTTATCACTCACTGTGATTTGATTCAGCACTGATTAATAAAATTTTGTGATCACTGTCACTATTAAATATCACTGCGTATAGAATTATGATTAGTTCTCACTTTTTTTATATGTTTATATTGAGAATTGCGGTTAATTTCATAAGTAAGGTTATGTATCGATGCGTCTACTCTCGCGGCTATTGCGCAACTCCGTGTGTGAGGGAATCGAACCGGGGACCTGACGCTTAAAAGACTGACGCGCTACCTGTTTACCTACGAGACTTACTTGTAGAGCAGAGTTTGAAATAACTACAAGTAATGTTAATCGTACACATAATCAATTTTTATAAGTTAACTTAATTAATACAATTCCTATTATTTCATCCACAAAAAATACTATAGATTAATAGATTATTAATCATTGGAGTAGCAAACTCTGAGATAAAAAAAATTATATACAATTGTATATGATTCATATATAATTATATATGATTTCCGCATAGTTACACTGATAGAAGGATACGTTTATATTTAATGATAATGAGCTTTATTAACTGTTAATGAGTGATTTTTTAACATCATGGGATTTAATTAATATTTATTACCAGTTAATAAATTATTTACTAAATACGATTTATTAAATATTAACAGTTAACAAATATTTATTTAAAATCAAAAGCAAAAATAGCAATTTTCTCTTGACATTTTTTATAACTCGATAGCTGGAATACATGATAATAATTCAAATCACTAAATAAATTAACGTTTTTAATATTTTAAAATATAAAAGATAATTATGAGCTGTAATAGAATTCGGTATATTACAATAAACGTTATTATAATGTAATATAATTAATACAAATAATTTAGAAAGATGATTTTTGTTTATAAGCAATCTTCATATCATATGACATTACAAGTGAATCAAATTCACTCAATAAAATATTTATTAACTTTTAATAAATATTTGTTAACTATTAATAAATACTTATTAATAGTTAACTATTAATAAATGTACTTTCTTCCCAAATAAATATTTATTGAATGTTAAAGGATATTCATTAAAATTTTATAAATTAAATAATTGTCTTCAAACAAATTAAATTTCTAATGGTTAATAAATCCTTTTATCAGTTTACATATCATTATATATAATTTTATATAATCATATATAATTTCATATAATTGTATAAAATAATGTTTGTTACTTTTGTACAATTCTATAAAATTATATAAAATTATATATGATTATATCTAATTATATATAATTGTATATGATTATATATCATTATTAAAAAATGCTGCGTCTATTTATGTATAATAATATATAATTATATGTTAGTAATATACAATTATATATAAGTAATATATAATAACATATAATTATATATATAATAACATATAATAATATATAAGTATTATTAGGGTGTTTATATATTATAATATATTATAATATATTAGGGTGTTTCAATTTTAGGCGACTTTTTTTTTCAACGAAAAAACAGATGAAAACTGCCTCAGCCAGCGGAGTTCTTAATATTTAGAGTCTGCCCTGCATTTCCCATTTATTGTTTAGCTAGCTCGGCATACGCACCTCATATGATACGTCCATAGCTTACTACAAAAAGGTATCTTACACTTTTATCATAAGACAGCTTATTCAGACGTAAACATGTATAAAATTTTGATTATTCAAGCATTAAACTAATACAAAGATTATCAGTTGTTCATTGATGTAGCTGGCTAACATTTTCATAAGCTAAAAAAGTTACTCATGTATCAAATTTTTTCTTCTTTATTACGCACGTCTCATAATGCTGATTTATCACAAAAAAATCTGGAAAACGGTTGACCCTAAAGGCTATCCCTGCAACTTCCGCTTATTCCATATCTAAGCGCTTGAAATTGCACTTATGAGGTTTTTGAGCTCTTTAAGTCAAAAGTCTGATAAAAGTTTCGATTATTCGTTAATTCATTCAAGAGTTATTGCACTTCAAAAGTTCAAAAAATAGTGAATCTTTGTTCAGAAAATAGTGATCTTTGAAACTTTTATCAGACTTTTGACTTGAAGAGCGCAAAAACCTCATAAGTGCAATTTTAAGCGCTTAGATATGGTATTAGCGGAAGTTGCAGGGATGGCCTTTAGGGTCAACTGTTTTCCAGATTTTTTTGTGATAAATCAGCGTTATGAGACGTGCACTTTTCTGATTTTCCAAACTTATCTTTTCTCTCCGTGTAGAGTAATAAATTGATAGTTCCGTAAAACTTTTTAAAAATTTAATTCATTCTACTCGGGTCATGATTTTCTTACAGTAAATGTAATAAAGAAGAAAAAAATTTGATACATGAGTAACTTTTTTTTTAGCCTTATGAAAATGTTAGCACATCAGAACCAATCTTACATGTAAAAATAATTTTTAAGACAGTAATAAATTAATTTGTATTAGTTTAATGCTTGAATAATCAAAATTTTATACATTTAGAAGTTTACGTCTGAATAACTTTAGAACGGCTGTCTTTATGATAAAAGTATAAGAGACCTTTTTTGTAGAGCGTTGAATTGCCTACAAGAATATGCTATGGACTTATTTATATGAGATGCGTATGCCGAGCTAGAAAAATAAACAAAAAAAAGAATTTTTTTTCCTATGTTATTTAAATGGGAAATGAAAAATTAGGGACAGACACCTCTAAATATTAATATTAAGAACTCCGCTTTGAACAGGCTTCTGTTCTCACCTTCATGCAAGTTTTCAGCCTGTTTTTTCGTTGAAAAAAAAAAGTCGCCTAAAATTGAAACACCCTAATAAGTATATATAATTATATATAAATTTTTTTACCCGGGCATCTATTTTCATTATAAATTGGTTACTTGTACTTTTTTTTGTTCAGTTAATATCAATTGTTCTTTCAACATTTATCACTGGTAGCTACTATTTAGTTTTTTTTTTCATCGTAAAGCTCCGAGAAAAACTACACTAAATTAAAATAAGAATAAATAAACGAATTAAGTAAAGACATTTCGTTTTACTATCTAGTGCACACCTTTTCGCAAGTCGAGAAGCTCCGTGTTTAACCTAACTCTTGAATATTTAACATTCACTCCCCTGTAGTTATAGAATAGCCCGAGGAAAGATAGCGCGGTTGCACATATTGCCACTTATACATATTTGCGGGTCCACTATGTTGTTTTACTCGTCGCGAGACTTCTGCATATATGAATTTTGCCTCTTAATATCTTTATTTTTGTTTGTTTTCTTCCATTTTATTCATTCTGTATTCTCACAACAAACCAATTTCGCGAGCAATAAGAGCTCTATTTTCTACAACGCAAAAATACAATATGTTAAATATAAATAGACATAAAAAATATAAAAACACCTTACATAGTAATTTTATAATAAATTTTCGGAAATTTAATCGAAGAGGTTAAATAGGATATTAATTTGATTTGAGAGTTTTTTTTAAACTTGGTAAAGTATTGTTAAAATTTTGTAAAGTATCCACAGTTTAGAAATGATGAGAAAGAGTTTAGTAAACGTGGAAAGGCACTCCAGTTCCATGATACGATGTAGCACGTGTGCCAAATGGATTTCCAAGAGGTAGCCAAAGCCTTATTTGTAGCACAACGACACTATGTGTGTTAGTATTAACACCTGCTGTATACTCGTGCAGACTCATCCTAAGCTCGTAATTTTTTCTCCTTAGCACTATTACATTTTGTATAGTTTAGTCATGCGTTTTTTTTTACATTTTTTTAATTATATTTATTTTCAGACATACGTTTATATATTACAAGCTTATAACCAAATAACCATGCTAAAATGTACTGAATGCAATAAACGTTTTTCGAGAATTTACTCGTAAGAGTAATACACAAGTTTATAAGAACTACATTGAAAAAAAAACTACTTGACTCAAGAGATATATTTTTAATCCAAAAAATTATATTAAAGAGAACCGGTTGTCTTGATTCACAAATTTCTCGTATTGAAACTCATTTTTTTAACTTAATGAGTTAACCCTTAAGGGGAACTCAGTGGTCTAGAATTCTCAAAAAATCGATTTTTAACACATATACTTTTTTTTTTTCAATAATATTTTTATATTTTTTTTAAGTAACATATTATATCTATGAATTTTAAATATAATTATTAATTATTTTCATATTGAATAAAAATCCTGAAAAATCATCAATTTTACGGATCTAGACTAGGTCCCCTAAAAAAATTTTACATCTTCGGTCGAGAGTATATTATCTTTTTGAGACACAAATAAACGACTCTACGACTGCTTAACTCAATACATTTCAACCAAATATCATTATTTCAATAATCAGAAATCATCCTGAAAATTAAAGAGTGGTTTCATAAACCACAGAAAATTTTGACAAAAATCTACAACGGTTTTTTGTGAAAAAAAATTTTTTTTGATCTTTTACATGGATGTGGTTGAAATTTCTTCAAGTGAGTTGTTATGGCACCATTATCAAATTCTTCATTGAAATATAAAATTTTCTTCATCTAAAAATAATTTCGTTTTCCTTCAATAATTTCCTATTATTGGTTTAAGAACAAGTTTTGTCGTTCTAAATAGTAAAAAATGTAAAAAAAAAAAATAAAAAATGTTTTTTTCAACCCATTTTGAATTGTATTGAAGATTCATTTTTTATGATAATGAAAATAACACAAATCCGAGCATCGTTAGTATTCTTGAAATAGCTCCGTAATATTTTGAATCAATGGTGCCGTCTATCTTAAGCCACGAAAAAGAAATTCTTGAGTGAAATATACATTATCCTATTCGAAAATATTGAAGTGCTTCGTTGAATTCGTAAAATTCTTGAACGAAGAACCTTTTTTTTATTCTCGAGTTTCATTTTTTTTAATTTACGAGTAAATCTTAAATTAAGGATAAAATATATCGAAGCAATAGTATAATTTTAAAGAGAATATTTTTAAAATTGATTGTTAATCTTATACTTGACAAGACAACTAGTATATTAGGGTCTATAATTTATTGATAACATTAAATGATCCAATTGACTCTCAGAGTGTTCGTTACTAGTGAAGATGCCTGTGGGACAGTTTTATGGGGGAGAAATGCCACAAATTCTCAACGCTTTACGACCGGTTGTGTTTCAGAGGCGCCTCGAGGGACTTATCTGCTGATAGATGGTCGACGCTTGGACCCGGGAAATCAGTTCGTACCAGTGAAGGAAGGCTCGGAACTCACTTTGGAATGTGCTGCTGAGGGAGGCAATCCTCCGTCGGTGCTGTCTTGGGGAATGACTCTGTCACAAACCACATCGGAAGGTCCTGAGCAACCACCAGACAACCTGACAGTAGTACCGTCCACTCGTGCTGGTCACAGTGGAGCACATCTCAAAGTTCAACGTGGACATCACAATGCCACCATCATCTGTACTGCTCGACACGTCACACTCAATGTACCCATGAATGCCAGTATTCTACTTGATGTTCAATGTGAGTATAGCTTACTATGTATTTTTTATATTCAATAATGGTTTCCAATTAAATCGGCAAATGCCTCATGGTTTACAATCTCTGTTCATACGAATTGAAATATAAGTTTAATTAAGCTAGATCCAAGTTCAACACGATTCTTCGACCAACTTCGCTTACCACTGACTTGCATTATGTGATGTAGTTTATTTTCCTTTCGCCTCTTTCACTTATTACTCCCAAGCGGCAGGATTCCGCTACCGTTTCTTTCACGATTCTACAATCTTCCTCCCTTTCTCATTCACTCTTTCTCTGTATCATTTCGCTGTCTTTTTCTTTCACTTACTCGATTCATATATACTTCTTCCCCTTCCTGTTAGTGGCGAAGGTAGTATTGGTGCAGAGTCTTAGACGAAACTGCTAGAGTTTCAGACAATTTTCAGGAAAACTTGCTAGTACGAGGATTAACTCTTGTGCGAACAAAAACGGCAAGTGCGCAAACGAGGACGCAACTGTTAGAGAAAGGAAGGAAATAGTGAAAGGGAGGTACGAGACAGGGGTTAAGGGTTGCTAGAACTTGGGGAGAATATACATCACTCGAACCGCTTCTTCTTATTTCACAGTACCGCCTTTTCAACGCTCTCGACCCTACCATAGTGCTTTTCTTCTTCGTCGTGTGCAACAGGATCACCTTCTTCCACAAGTCAACTCTTACTTCCATACTTTTGCATTCCTTTCACGTTTGCTGTAAGAAATAAATCAATATTTGACAGTATAATTAATCGAACACAATTTTACATTTTTGTTGAGTTCTTGATTATCATTTATAATATTTAAAATAACTTGGTAAACAGAATGTCTTTCTTTTCAATAAATTCTCACTTTGAGTTTCATGTTTCAACAGAAACTCCTAACAAGGTGAATTTTCCAGACGATTTATTCTTTGTGCGAATGATGCGGGCACCAATGCCAAATAAATCTTGCTTTAAAATTGTACGGGTGCGTAAATTTATTTTTTAATATATGCTAGAGAAAAATGTTTATTATTTAATTGTATTATCTACATGATTTTTTTTTCCTTTAAAATTAATTTTGCAACTGTTAAGTCAAATACGTTTAAATGTAATAAAGCACGTAATTTATCGTAGTAAAAAAAAATATGCCGAGAAAAAAATCTTCTCTACTTTATTCCAATGAATTTATTGAAATAAGAGTTATAGAATTATGACTCTTGATTCAGTGTCAATTAAAAAAAAAAATATCACTGCTTTTGACTTGAATAACTTTTTTCATTGATTATAAAAAATAGGTTTTATAATCAACGAGTTAAAAGTTTATCGTAAAATTCAGCTAAAAATCATCCCATAATTCATCATGAAAATCAATATGGATTCATGCTGAACTCATCATGAAATTTATATTTATTTCAAAATCTGAAATTCATTATGAACTGAAATTTTTATATACAGACTTTAATTACATCTCTACGATAATTATTTAACAACAAAACTAATAGTCGATAGTTTTTTACAGTTTGATCCGAGTCTTAAAATTTTCATCACGGGTAGTTATATCAGATCAATATTATTTATACATATCACTGAAAGATTTATTATTTGTCAAGAATATTCATCGATGAAAATTCACATAAATTGGTGCTTACACCACTACAATTTTTTTTAATGAACCCATAATTGAATACAATATCTGCTTTTTAATTTCCTGCCAAGAAAATGGTAAAATTTCAAGTCAGGTTTTTGAAAAACAAGATTTCATCCAGTTTTGATACTTTGAAGTTCTAAGAATTCTATAGTGTTGCAAAAAATGTTTAGAGTACTCAAAATAAAGAAAAAAAAAAGAGTTTTCTCTATTTTTCAAAACAACTTTAAAATTTCTTAGCTAATTGATTTTTTAAATTAAAAATCACTTTTTCGGATCAAAACAAATTGATGGAATGCTCTAAATGGTATCCACCGACATATTGGTTAAATTCAACAGTAAGTTATCGAGATTATATTAAACTAGCTGATACCCGCCCGCTTCGCTGGGCATACAATAAAATTTTATGTTGTAACCTAGATGAAAAATATAAACAAAATGATTAATTTCAAAAAGATAATTAATATAAATTTTGAATTAGAGAAAAGTGATTGTTTATGATAACCGGTGTTAGCGAGTATTAAATACATGAGAAAAGTATTTTATTATTAATAATCAATCAATCAATGGGTCAGTTAGTCAGTAAATCTGTCATTAGACAGATTTCCGCATCACCCATGACGTACTGTGTAATGAGATGCGTTCCCATTATAATAATGTTATCCTAAACATTTAGTCTAGACCGGATAGGTCAAATGGTAGAGTAGCCGACATGTCACCGGAAGGTTCTGGGTTCGAATCCCTGTCCGAGCTATCTGAATTTTTTCTCGCATATTCTGTAAACTCTTATTAAGAAGGTCCTTCCTATTTCTTTCTCAATCTCTTCCTCCTCCAATTATTCTGTTACGTGAATGTTGGAACGATTCACGTAATAATTATCCGTAACTCCTATTCTTTTCCGCTTCATAGTATTATTTAATTTTAAAATGTCAATAATTTTTTAATTTTAAAAAGATGTTAATAATAAAATACTTTTCTCATATATTTAATACTCGCTAACACCGGTCATCACAAACAATCACTTTTCTCTAATTCAAAATTTATATTCATTATCTTTTTGAAATTAACCATTTTGTTTATATTTTTCATCTAGGTTACACCATAAAAATTTATTGTATTCCTATCGAAGCGGGCGGGTATCAGCTAGTTATTAATAAATTCATAACAAATTAAGTGGTATTAAAAAATATATTTATTATTACTCATTTTATTAGAAATTATCTTAAATCGACCGTTTTTTATAATAATTTAACGATATCGTTGTAAAATTTTAGAGAAGACGCATCAGACACAATTTACCATTTTAATTTTAATCATTAAAATCAGTATAATCATTTAACAATATCAACTTGATAATATTTATGTTTAATTTATCTGTGTTATGATATAATCGAGTTCATCCTTCATGATTATTCCAATACATATAAGTTATTTCAGTTATTAATGATTTAGCTATTCTTTCTTAAAAAACGTATGATTATGAATTCCTACTGTCCCAACAGTCAATCGATAAAATTTAAAATCAATCATTTTGACAGTTATTATAGCAACGGTAACCATGATAACGGTAACCATGGTAACGGCAACCATGGTAACGGTAACCATGGCAACGGTAACCACGGCAACGGTAACCATAGCAACGGTAACCATGGCAACGATAACCATGACAATGGTAACCATGGCAACGGTTGATTAGCGTGGGTGGTTGTAGGGGGGTTGAGTTCGATAATTTACGGGTGCCACTGATGGTTTCTTAGATTAGAGGGTCAAAATGATATTTCGCTCCCAAAAAAGAGAGAGATATAGGGAAGGGGAAAGATTATAGGGCACGGGAGGGGAGGAGAAGAATGAGAGGGAGGGGAGGGGAGGGCATATGTGATGGTAGACGAAAAATTCATTTTGGCTAGGAATTGCGTAAAATCCGTTCTTAGTGAGCGTCTACATCACGAATGGAGTAACTATGCTAAATTTCAAGTCAATCGGGCGAATAGTTTCAGAGATCTCGTGATGAGTGAGTGGTATTTCGCTTATATATATATAGATTTAAATACTATCGAATGTATCTCAGTAAAACAAATTAAACCATTCGTTATGGGAGGGTATTATGATTAAAATATTGCTACTTGTAATTAAAGTTTATGTTGGCAGTTTATAATTATGATATTGCTACATGTGATTTAAGTTTGTGTTGGTAATTTATACTTTTATGAATACGACTTATGGGATCTTAAAAAACTCCAAAAGAATCATTTTTAAGGTTATCGTTTAAAAAACTCCATATTTTAACAGTCGATAGTTGTACAAATATCTAAAAAAAAAAAGTTTTTCATTAAAATGCCACTCTTGACTTATTTAGATTGGAAAAGTTGAAAAATTAATACTCTTTGAACGTAAACTTTTAATTAATAATAATGATGATAATAATAATGCCTGCTGAACTTCTACAAATATCAGAATGACCTGAAAATAAAAATGCAGTTTGTTGTTTTTATGCTTCTAAAAAAACAATATATGTTTTTGAAATAACACAGATGTCTGTTTCAATAAAGAAATAAAAAATAATACAGTCTATTTACAACGGAACAGTATATTTCTATATTTGCATACGAATACAATAACCATACATATTATTTTTGTATTTACAGTTATTATTTTATAATGTTACCATAAACTCACTCCAACTTTTGGCCCAATTAATATAATAAGATATCTTTATAAATGATAAGATCCTAATTGATCAGAAATCCGTTCTGAAAAAAACTAATATCCAATTAAAAAAGAGATATTTGACATATGTTCACATAGGTATAAATAATGTCTTCAATACCAAAAAATTATAATCTCCTCCTGAAATTTACTCAATAGCTTCAAATTCTGGAAGAGATTTTCTAGCCTATTAACTAGGCCAATTAAAATAGATGAAATGGATAATAAAATTACCTAATCTAAAATAAAATCTAAGGTGTAAAAAATTGCATTGAAAACTCGCCAGGCGGTTGCATTATAAAAGATCTTTGCCTTGTTCCTTTCTTTAGTTAGTGAATAAAAATGACAGATAATCAAAGGTACAAAATATTTCGCGAATCCTATTATTTAAATAAGAAATGTGATGATGAAAGAGTTTGTCAGTATAGTATCGACGTCCGATGAAAAGCTTATATAGAAAGGATGATCCCGGTTAGTTCACGGTAAGTATACGTTCGTATGTGTTGGATAAAAAAGTCTCCTATAATTGTGTTTCCGTTGAGCTAGCAAAAAAGATAAAGTAAAGCCACATCGAGGATGTGAATAACGTCAATATTTCTTTTACTTGATTCTCCTATTTCATTCAAAAAAGACTTATAAAAGTGGGACTTACAACTGCTCATCCCTTTTCACATTCAATTACATCAGTCAGGTATGAATATATACATATATATTGAGCTGTAGATTTCTCTTACTGATGATTCAATTTACCTTTTATAGAAATAAGATGTTCTAGTGCTTAAAGCCAATTTGGTTAATTTAGTATTCAACTAGTAGAAATTTTTTTTTTTCAAGTTCCTATTTCCTCCTTGACTGTCAGTTACTTCATTCATACGATGGATATAAAAAAAAATCTAGCACTGAAACAACAATTTTTAGTAGTTAAAGAAGCAAAAAAAAGTGAGGAAAAGTTAGGTGTCAAAATTACAGTTTCTACTACCGTCATCTTGTAGTTTTGCTTTACAAGTTTTATACAATCTCTTCTGCGTCTTGACTCTCCTGTAGAGCAGTGTTGGAACAGCACGTTTCCAAGCTCATCAATGTCACCAGCATGGACTGTTTTATTATAGTTGAACAGGTTCTTCAGATCCCAACAGTCTACTGGAGCAGCTTATAAGCTATAGGTTAAAACCATTTTCACACAGCAAATATTTCGCCATTCACGTCAAGTCCAGGCTTACACTCAATCAATCATATTCAAATTTTAACGAGACAGTTCCTTGTTTCCACTTAAACCTGTATCCTTCTAAACTGATACATATCTTTTCAATCCATCTTATACTTAAATTGTTACTTACATAAATAATTTTGTCATTTCACACCATTGAACAGACTTGCACTTACTAAATGCTTAGCACATCTTATTTGATATTCCAATTTGTTTCATGTATTCCAGAAATAATAAAAACTATAAAAAATTCCTTCTAAAACTCGGCGAAGTAGACAGTTTCTACGATAATAATAGAAAAATATCTCATCACAAATAACTGATAGATTCATGTACATAAATTCATACCTGTCATGGTATTCGCTGATGAAGGTTCAAACGATAATTGAGTACTCCCGTCGAGATTGGAATTAATAATTACTAGTTATCATTCCGATCGTATGATGATTTTTTACTTGTCATAATGGAAATCATAAATCTTTGATAATTCAAACAGTTGTTGTGGCTCAAATTTTCTAAAATTCAGATTGAATTTTGTCGAGGTACACAATTTTTCTGCTAAAAAACTGCATCGAATACTGCAAGCTGCGTCAAAATTAAACAACTCGTTTAAAAGATATCATAATTCAAAAATTTTCAAAAGAGTATTTTCTCTAAATAACTTTCAGATTTTTTTACTCTAAGAACTTAATAACTTGTCAAGAAGTAGACTTGAAGTACTTTGAGGTCTAAGACCGCGTGCGGTATTTTTAACTTCCTGCTAAGAAAATTAAAAATTTACAAAAATCGGGAAGTTACTGTTTCTACCTCGTTTTTAGTAAATCGAGTTTTCATCAGATCTCGACATTTTGAGGTCCTAGGAAGCTTCCCTGACTCTTCCCGCGATGGTGTTCAGACGTCTGTATGTGTGCGTGTGTGCGTGCGTGAGTGTGTGTGTGTGTGTATGTTTTCTTTTTTTTTTTTTTTTTTTTTTTTTATAGAGGAGGTAAAATACATTTACGTATGCCAGGACTAGGTGTTGGTGCCTGGGTATGACGGACTCAGAAGTTAATATTATTTTGCAACAATACCGACTGAACATCCTCCTCTCTCCTTTCCCCATAGATGTTACAGGGAAGACTGGATCGGGACCGCGTTAGCATTACTTCGATCCAGTCCATGTTGTGTCTCACGACACCTACTTCTTGTTACTACTGGTTTTTAATCCCTTTCTGCGATTTTTTCGTTTAAAAGGCGTTGCGCGTAGGCTGCGACAGTTGACCAGTTTTCTTCTTTTGTGATCATGCAGGTTACCAAGCTCTCAGGGGAGAGCGTTGTGCCTATTGTTTCTTCGGTGCTGATTCTGTCGTCCTTCCACCGATCACACTCGAAAAACGTGTGCTCGGCTTTGTAAATTTTGTCTGGGCAGTATTTGCACGTTGGTGTGCTGTGCAAACCCATCTTGAAAAGATAGGCATTGAACTGCCCATGTCCCATCAATAGCTGGGTCAGGAAGAAGTCCGTGTCCCCGTGCTTTTGAGAAAGCCAGACGTTGATGTTTGGGATCAGGCGCGCTGTCCATCTGCCCGTCTCTCCCGATGTCCATCGGTCCTGCCACTCTTGCTGCGTTTCCGCCTTTATCCTCGTTCTTGCGTCCTACATGTTTTCGTCACTATCTTTAGCGTCATAGAGTTTAACTCTCTCAAACGCTAATAAGTCGATGGGCGTGGCTCCCGTTATGACCAATACAGCCGCTTCGAAAACTGTGCGGTAGGCGCAGGCATCCCTGAGAGTGCCTCGCCGCTGTACTGCTGCTATCTTTCGCCGGTAGGTCTTCTGCTTTAATATTTCTGTCCATATCTCAGCTCCATAAAGCAGTACCGAGTGGACTGCTTCTAGAAGAACTCTTCTCTTTTTTGTTCTTGGTCCCATGGTGTTGGTCATAATTCTTACTAGGCTAGACACCGTCTTGCTGGCTTTCTGGCATGCATTATCGAGGTGTTCGCGAAAAGATAGTTTCTCGTCTATCATTACCCCCAGATAGCGCAGGGCCCTTGTTGACGTTAGTGTTGTTCCTCCCATGTCCACAGCAAATGGTTTTGGGAACCATTTTTGACGAGTCAGAACGACCATTTCGGTTTTGTGCTTGGCGAGTTTCAGGTGGTGTTTATCGAGCCAAGTCTCGACGGCATCAATGGTTTCCCGAACTAGTAGTTCGGCCTCCTCTACGTTGTCTACTATTATCGTGGCCGCGACGTCGTCTGCAAAGCCCGTTAGCTCTACTTGCTTTGGTAACAGAATCTTAAGAAGCTCGTCATAGTCGGCGTTCCATAAATCGGGCCCCATTATTGAGTCTTGCGGCACGCCAGCCGTTATGGCGTATTCTTGTGGTTCTTCTGTAGTTTCCACTATTAGCTTTCTTTCTTCAAGATAGTTGTTGATTAGTGCCAAATTCTCTGGCTTTGCGTCAAATTTGTGTTCCAGAGCGTCTAGGATATCTCCCCAATTCGCGCTGTTAAATGCGTTTTTGACATCTAGCGTGAGGAGAATGCATACTTTACGAGCTGTGAGGCTACCAGTCCATGCTTCTCTCGCTGTCCCCTTGGGAATCGCGAAGTAGGGCTTGCGGGGCAGCACTAGCCACCCGTCAGGAATCGGGCACCAGAGGGCCGACAGAGAGGAATTAGCCACGCGATTTTGTAAGCGACGGGAGTATGATATTACCGACGACGGTAATTGGAATTGTAAACGCCGTGTATGTATGAGTCTTGTTTAATTAATCGCCTTTATTGTAAAATGTATAAATTTAATGTTTTGTTTACTAGAATAAAGAGGTTCTGTTTTTGATAATTGTAATTAAATTTTTGAGTTTAATTAATTTAGATTTACCCTCGTTCGAATCCTGGACTCTGGCGAGCTAAATCGTTCCGGGGGTAAAATACGTCAAAAAGCACCCGTTACAAAGGTCAACTGTTAAAGGGTTAAAAATTAAAAAAATTGTGTTCTATGAAACTTCTATCAGACTTTTGAGCTTGAAGAGCTATTTCTTTGAGCTGGGAGAGCTCAAGATAACACGAAAATCATATTTTCGAGCTCGAAGAGCTCAAAAACAAAATAAGTGAAATGTTGAGCACTTAGGTATGGAGTTAGCAGGAAGTTGCAGGGATGGCCGTTAGGGTCAACCGTTTTCCTAATTTTTTTAATTAATTTAATTGTAATTAAACTAAAAGATGGAGTAATTTTTGCGAGTAGTTGATATTTTGGCTTGAAAAAAAAATTATTGTTAAAAAATAACTTTTTTGTTATACTCGCTCCAAAAGTTCAACTTTTGAGCGCTGGGTGGTGTCCGAAAAGATACTCATTTCTAGAGACTACCATACCGCCTTTTTTCCGTGGCCTAGGCCGCAAAGTTTACTTCCCCCTTTTTCTCCGTACTGTCCTTGTGCAATCGGATGAAATTTAGAACGAAATAAATCAAATTCTAGTGTACCGACCGATGGATTTTGACTAAATTTAAAACTTAGTTACTATTGAGTGGCGCTCATTCTTTCTCTGCTGACAGTTTATTATAAAGCGGACCTAATGTTAATAAAATAAGAACCATGTTATAAATAAATATTAGTAAAAAAATAATTAATATAAAATTAAGTTTTTTTGTTCTTGTGAAACTTCATAAAATTCGAATATATCATTATTTGCCTCCTATCCCTCAAAAGTTAAACTTATGGAGCAATAATAACAAAAAATATTGTATGTCATTTGGCCACTAAGTGGTGATTTTGACAACGACGATTTTACGATATTCGCTTTAAAGTTTATGACGCGAATTTACGAAAACGAGCGTTAAAATAACGCCCGTTTTTGTACATTCCCGCCACGAACCTTAAGCTCATATCGCAATATCGTCGTTGTCATAAAATCGCCACTTTGCGGCCATATGACATAAATTACTATTTCAATACTTACCTTTTGTAGTATTTCAATGAAATACAGGAACTGCAGATGGAAATTTGTGTTTGTAAGTCGGTAAAATAAAATCTTGTCAGAATGCAACTGAGAGTCGGTGTTTGGCGGTGGAGCTGTGCAATTTAATAAGAGCTTATACACTTTAAAATTATTGCTGATGTTTACTTATCGATAAAAAGAAACGATTCATATCTTTAAATTTATGGAAAAGTGAGCAAACGAAAGAAATCGTCGAGTGCCTGAGTCTAGGGAGTTTGTTGATTGTATTAAGGCATCAAGCTTGCCTTAGGAACGGTACGTGCTATTTTCTTAGGAAGTTGTGCGAGACTTGTAATTGATTTACAAGCTTTGCTTCCGAGCACGATAAAGGTCGACGTGAGGACAAGGTGATAGAGTGAAAGATCTAGAGAAAATGAACAAAATTCTTTACCTTCATGTTATTCAATTTCAGTTGAAAGGTTTTGTCTCGATATTAAAACTATAATTACATATGAATATTATAAATCAAAATCTAATATTAAAATCTAATATCTCATTTGAATAAGCTTACAAAAGTAGTCCTTATAGTAAATTATATTATTTTCGTTATTGTGTAAGAGCTTCTTTTAGTGCAAATAGATCTAGTTTTATATTGAAAAAAATAACAAGAAT
Organism: Cotesia glomerata; assembly: GCF_020080835.1. Taxonomy (NCBI): domain Eukaryota; kingdom Metazoa; phylum Arthropoda; class Insecta; order Hymenoptera; family Braconidae; genus Cotesia; species Cotesia glomerata. The sequence goes on from NC_058164.1 coordinate 11,838,018, forward strand.
ACCGGGTAGTTTTAACTGGTTGAACTGGGATGAAAAATTTAGTCATTTTTCAAGTTCATTTTAAAATTACTTCTAGAAACCTTTCTTCACCAAGAATATGAGCACTATTCTCGTTCCTTAGTATAAGCCCTCTTTTGATACTAGCACATCTGTATGAAGGAAAATGTTTTCTTTCCTGTAGATAGACAGGGTAGAAAGATATGTAAGTCAAGAGTTATTAATGAGATTATATATATTTCTAGAAAATAAAACCCCACAATTTATTGAAAAAAATGTACACTAAGATATGATTATCATTTAAAGAATATTATAAATTAATTTTTTTTGTTAAATATCAAATTTTATGAGAGCTGTCATTTTTGAGGTTTCAATTTTGGTTGAATAGACAATTTTTGGCTATTCTAGAAAAAAAATAATAAGAAAAAAAAAACATAAGCTCATAAGTATTAATGGATTTCTGTTATATTTTTCTACAGAATCACGCTAGATGGAGATTAATAAAAAAAATTAGGATGACGATTAACTCTAAAGGTCATCCCTGCAATTTCCCGCTCATTTTGTACTTAAGCGCTCAAAGTTACACATTACGTTTTTGAGCTCTTCAAGCTCAAAAATATGATTTTTGTGTCATTTTGAGCTCTTCGAGCTCAAAACTCTAATAGCAGTTTAATAAAACACAATTTTTTGAATTTTCAAACGGCAATAACTTTTGAATGAATGAATCGATTTTCACGCGGTTGGCGGCATTCGATGCAGTTTTTGAAGCCTCATAAAGAATCTTCAAGTTTAAATCGATCGAGCCAGGAATTTCAAAGTAATTCCGAAAAAACACTTTTTTCGGTTTCTTTTCGACAACGATAACTCACGAACGAATGAACCGATTTTGACCGGGCTTGCGGTGATCGACGTGATTTTTTTATCTTAAAAGCTGATGAGATTTTGGAATTGATCGGTAAAGTCATTTAAAAGTAATTCCAAAAAAACCACATTTCAAAAATTTTTTTTTGTAGTTTTTTTTAGATTTCTCAAAATCTATCGGTTCGAATCATTCCAAATGGTATTCAAAATCTAAGTTCAGTCAAGCCCTTTCGAATGGCGCCAACCGCAAAGAAATCGGTCGAGCCGTTCAAAAGTTATGAGAGGTTTACATACGGCCACACACACACACACACACACACACACGCACACACACACACACACACACACACACACACACACACACACACACTGGAGCAGGTTTTGTCTGGATTCAAACCCCCATAACCTACTTCATGAGCGTCTATCTCTCACCTAACGAAGGGATTAGTGTGTTCCGACAGAAACTGGCAAATATAGAGGATGTGATCACCAAGTTCGACGGCGAACTTATCGTAGCTGGTGACTTCAATGCTAAATCGGCTGAATGGGGCGCTGATTTCTCCGACACCAGAGGCAACGAGGTCGCTGACGTCGTGGCTAGACTCGACCTCATAGTGCTAAATACTGGGAGCACCACGACTTTCAGAAGACCGGGGTACCAAGAGTCCATCCTCGACATTTCGTTGGCGACTCCAAAAATTGCCAACATGATTGAAAACTGGACAGTATCCGAAAAATACAGTGGCAGTGATCACCAGTTCGTGACATTTAACGTTGGATTGGCATCTGCTCCGGTACCACAACACGACCTTTCTAAGCGAAAGTGGAATGTCAGGAAGCTTGATCCAGAGGCACTGCGAGCTTCACTTGCACGGAGCTGGTCTACCCTTCAGAACAACCCGACTCCGGATACTTGCAGCGAGACAGAAAGGACAGTACTAAATACGATGAAGGAGATTTCCGCCGCATGTGACGCCTCTATGCCGCGGTTGAAAAACCGAAGTTTTCGCAGGCCGGCGTACTGGTGGTCAACAGACATAGCGGAACTTCGCAAAATGTGCCATCACCTACGTCGCCGCGCAACGAGAGCCGCCAAACGCTCCCCAAGCCAGGACTTGTATTCAAAAGAGTACAAGCAGGCCAAAAAGATGCTAAATCGAGCCATCAAAGCAAGTAAAGCAAAGTTGTGGAAAGAGATCTGCAACGATCTCGACAATGACATCTGGGGTAAAGCCTACCAAATTGTCGCCAAACGACTTGGAAAGGCTTCACCAGAGGCGCCGAAGTCTCCAGCCTTAATGGATAGCATCGTAGCGGAGCTTTTCCCCAAACACCCGCCGCGGGAGAAGAAACACTACACTAAAAACAACGAAGTAACGCCCTTCACAACTAAGGAACTACAAGACGCGGCCAAGTCACTCAAAACAGGAAAGGCACCTGGACCTGATGGCATTCCGGCATCGGTGATCAAGATTATAGCCCTGGAATACCCAGACTTACTCCTGAACACCTACAACGCATGCTTGGCAACTGGCACCTTTTCCGCGGTCTGGAAACGGCAGAGATTGGTTCTCTTAGACAAAGGTAAGGGAACCCCTATAACACCTTCGTCGTTTAGACCACTCTGTATGCTAGACATTGCTGGAAAACTGCTCGAGAAGCTCATACAAGGGAGACTTCGCGACGACATCGACCGTGCTGGAGGTTTTGCCACCAACCAGCATGGCTTCCGGAAAGGTCATTCGACAGTCGGAGCGATCAAGAAAGTCATAAAGACAGCAACACAAGCATGGTCTGGTAGCCTCAAAGCTCGTAAAGTATGTCTTCTCCTCACGCTAGATGTCAAAAACGCATTTAACAGCGCAAATTGGGGAGACATTTTAGACGCTCTGGAGCACAAGTTTGACGCGGAGCCAGAAAATCTGGCACTAGTCGACAACTACCTTGACGATAGAAAGCTAATAGTGGAAACTACTGAAGGCCCACAAGAATACGCCATAACGGCTGGCGTGCCGCAAGGCTCAATAATAGGGCCTGATCTATGGAACGCAGACTACGACGAGCTTCTTGAAATCCCGTTGCCAGAGCAAGTAGAGCTAACAGGCTTTGCAGACGACGTTGCAGCCACTATAGTGGCGGACAGCGTGGAAGAGGCCGAACTGCTAGTTCGGGAAACCATCGACACCGTCGAGACTTGGCTCGATAAGCATCACCTGAAACTCGCCAAACAGAAAACCGAGATGGTCGTTTTGACCCGTCAAAAATGGTTTCCAAAACCATTCGCTATGGACATGGGAGGAACAACGCTGACGTCGACAAGGGCCCTGCGGTATCTAGGGGTAATGATAGACGAGAAACTATCTTTCCGTGAACACCTCGACAGTGCATGCAAGAAAGCCAGCAGGACTGTGTCTAGCCTAGCACGAATTATGACCAACACCATGGGACCAAGAACAAAAAAGAGAAGAGTTTTTCTAGAAGCAGTCCACTCGGTACTGCTTTATGGAGCGGAGATATGGGCAGACATATTAAAGCAGAAGACCTACCGGCGAAAGATCGCAGCAGTACAGCGGCGAGGCGCTCTCAGGGTTGCCTGCGCCTACCGCACAGTTTCCGAAGCGGCTGTATTGGTCATTGCAGGAGCCGCGCCCATTGACCTATTAGCGTTCGAAAGAGCAAAACTCTATGACGCTAAAGACAGTGATGATAACATGAAGGACGCAAGAACGAGGATAAAGGCGGAAACGCAGCAAGAGTGGCAGGACCGATGGACATCGGGAGAGACGGGCAGATGGACGGCGCGCCTGATCCCAAACATCAACGTCTGGCTCTCTCGGAAGCACGGGGATACGGACTTCTTCCTGACCCAGCTATTGACGGGACATGGGCAGTTCAATGCCTATCTTTTCAAGATGGGTTTGCACAGCACACCAACGTGCAAATAAAATCGACGACGCCGAACACACATTCTTCGAGTGTGCTCGATGGAAGGACTACAGAAGAAGCACCGAAGAGATCATAGGCACCAGGCTCTCCCCCTCAAGCCTGGTGACCTATATGATCAAACAAGAGGAAAACTGGTCAGCTGTTGCAGTTTATGCACAGCACCTCCTGAAAGACAAAATCGCAGAAAGGGACCAGTAGCCAGGAGTAGGCGTCGTGAGACGCAGCACGACTGGATTGAAGTAATGCTAACGCGGTTCCAATCCAGTCCTCCCCGTACCATCTAGGGGAGAGGGGAAGAGGAATGTTTTTTTTAGTGGGTAAAAATCTCCACACTACCGACTATCGATATCTGCTGGAAGATGGGTGGCAGAGTTAACGATACCGGTGTCTTTTGAAGATCTTTTTTCGTACCTCTTTATAAAAAAAAAAAAAAAACACACACACACACACACACACACACACACACACACACACACACACACACACACAGACATACGGACATCATCGCGAAAACATTCAGGAAAGCTTCCTAGGACCTCAAAACGTCAAGATCTAATGAGAACTCGATTTTCGAAAAACGGGGTAAAACCAATAACTTCCCGATTTTTGAAAATTTTTAATTTTCTTTTCGGTAAGTTAAAAATTAAAAAAAGGCTTAAAAATAATAAAAGTTGAGTTAATGACACGACAATTTCAGTTTTGTTTATATTGATTTTGATATTGACATTGATATATTGAAAATATTGATGTAATTTACTTTTTCAAAGTCGTTGGTTAATAAATAAATAATAAAATCTCATTTTGCGTTCAATAAAATTATTGATCATTCCTAATTAATTTTTTTTCAATTTATCGATTGCAATTTTGTTTGATATTTGATTCAGAGTATATAATCCACTTCAATGTTAGGCACTAGAAACTCGAAACGTCTGAAAAACCGTTCTCAAGGAAATCAAAGCCAAGGTTAACCCGACAGAGACTGGAGTAGACATCAAGTCTATTAATCAAACGAAGCGCGGGGGCGTTCTTCTAGAAATGAGTCGCAAGACTATAGACACTACTGCTTTTACGGCTGCGATAAAAACAGCAACCGCTAACATCGGTACAGTCAGAACGCTCACACCAAAAACAACGATCGAGATCCTTGACTTGGATGGAATCTCTACCGAAAGCGACGTTCGAAAAGCACTCAAACGTGACTTCACCGACAGCCTGGAGATCAAACGGGTAAATTTGTCAAAACCTACAAGGGGCCTGACCGAAGCAAGTGTTGTTTTAAATGCGGGGGAGAAAGCCACAAAGCTGGGGACTGCGTTGAACAGCCAAAGTACTTCCTCCGTACACCGGACCAAGAAGCTCCAGATAGCTTTTGTCATATTCTAGGCTCCGGGGCTTGAAAGGTATTCCGCACCGCACTTGCCGAAGCTACGAGAGGGCAGAAATGACGCGCATACTTCAAGGAAACCTGAATAGATGTGCGTTGGCGCAGAACTTACTTTACCAACGAGTCTTTGAAGAGAAAATCGGCGTTTGCTTCATCTGTGAACAGAAGAATATGTGGTGAGCCTTTTGCCTACCTCCGAAGAGGCCGATTCCTGGGCTCAAATGAGCTATACTCGCACGTATATTTGTCCTACCCTCACGTAACAAAAACTCAGCCAAGTTTGCGGACAAGGAAAAACCCTGCCCTCAAGCATTTACGCTATCATAGGACAGATGTGAATGGAGTTGAATTTAATGTCAATCTGTTCTCGTACTCAGTTAACTGTATCAAAGCCATTCAACAACTGCGTTAGCCTGATCGGTAATATAATAACAACCCGACCAGTTACCAGCGGGGCCCATGCGGGGACGTGCAGTAATGTATGGTTTCAGTTCTAAGGGTTACAAGGCAATCCTCCGCATCTGACTGCACGGTGACGTTTCCAAGGGTAGCCTATTTGCCGATACGGAGGTTGTATCGCGCGCACCGTTTGTCAATTACAAGCTATATGGGCACTGCACTCGTTACTACGCAAATCCCGTCAAGCGAAACTGTCCTGTAGGCAGTAGTTGTTGTTATTAGCGCCTGACGCTGTAGTGCTTGAAGATGTCTCTAGTCCTCCCTATCGCAACGATCACTCCAAGCTGCCGCCGCATATGTGACGATAGGCATAAAGAAACCCTTGAATATGGTGGACATAGCTGGGTATCGCAATCCCCATTCCGCCCGAGCAATACGCTGCATGCGCCCGAATACCCTACTTAGTTTCACGCGCCTTGTTTTAATATGATTTTTCACTTTGAGGCCCTCGTCGAAGTGTACCCCTAAGTATCTAACGCTTGATTTGAATTTAACTTTAGAGTCTCCTATCATTATTTTTGGCGGTTTGTTATCGTACTTGGGCTTTCTCTGTCGTCCTTTTGCTTCATAGGGGTACGGGCTCTTTTTGTCCTTACGTGGATCGCGATGCACAAATTCGTTCTTGAGGAAGATGGCTTCAGTCTTCGACTTCGACAGCTCGAGCTTTGCGGAACAGCACCATTCCAGTATCATATCTACTACTATTTGACTATTATGCTCTATTTCTTTTCTTGAAGAGCCTTCTACTAAGACGAGCAAATCGTCAGCAAACGCAACAAATTTATTCCCGTGTTCTGTCAGTTCGAGTTTCTTGAGGAGATCGTCAAACATGATGTTCCAAAATAATGATCCTAGCATGACAGCACGACCGATCTGTCCTCAAAATAATTCCGAATTACCGCGTAAATGTTGCTAGGGCAGCCTCTGGCCTTGAGGCCCTCGAGTACTAACGGCCACCACACGTTGTCAAAAGCGCCAGAGATATCGAAGAGAAGTCCGACCACCAGTCTCTTCTCTGAAGAGTCTACAAATCGGCGCATTTCCACGATTCCATTTTCCGTCGACTTTTTGGCTGTGAAACCAAACTGTTGGCTCGAAATGTTCCCCTCCGCTAAGACTGTGGTAGTAAGTCGCTCTTTGATGAGCTTCTCGAACACCTTACCTAAACCCGAAAGGAGGCAAATTGGCCGATAAGATTTAGGGTCATTTGCGTTTTTGTCGGTGCTTTTAACTAACATTATAATTGCCCCCTTCTTCCACTCTTTTGGGAATGCCCCTAGCGCCAAGCAAGCATTATATAACTCTAAGAACTGGTCGCGAAGGATAGCCCCTGCACGTTTAACTACCTCGTTTTCTATCAAATCCGGCCCCAGGGCCTTCTTGTTTTTCAGTGTTTTTAAGACCTTGTCCAGTTCGCGCGGGGTAAACGGTTCGGCGTCCACGGTGTCAGGTAGTAAAATTATGTTGGCTCTAATCTTTTCCTGATCGGGGGTTTCGTTGTCCTGGTCATCGTCTACAATATGCGTCTCGAGAAAGCACTTGGCTGTTTCCTTAAAGTTTTCCGTGGATGCTCCGTTACGATTAAGCGTGCACATTGCACTTTTGACTAACTTTTTCTGCGCAGGTTCTGTAAACAGGACCCCACTTTTCTTGATCACCTTTCTTCGTAACGAAGTCCCGCCAGCTGCTTTCTTTCGTCCGCTTTATGTCTGTCGAGTATTGTTTACGTAGTGTTCTGTATTTGACGCTTAGGGTATTTTTAACTAATTCGTCCCTTTCCCTTTGGTATACCCGTCTTGCTTTGTTCACCAACTTCTTCGTGTGTGTTAGTTTTCTGGTCCACCAAGGGTATGATTTAACATGGGTTTTCTTACGTGGGATCGCGGCTTCGCAAGCTTCTAAAATTAATTTGCCAAGTGCAGAGGCATATCTTTCCACGTCCTCAACCGATTCCACTCCAAGGCCCTCATGGTTTGTGCATGCACACGAGAAAAAGATTTCGTCAAACTTTTCCCAATTGGCCAACGTTAAGTTAAACCTTTTAGGGTCCGCCTGTACGCCATCCTTCTCCCCCGATTTAGCTACTAGAGTGATCTCGATCGGATAGTGGTCAGTATTCTGCACCCTACTCCTCTTAATGGACCAGCTAATAATACTACTCGCGAGTTTAGGCGTGACGAGTGTCACATCGATATACGAACTCCCGTTAGTTGATTCAAATGTCGGACCCTCCCTCGCGTTGTTGATTATCTCTAGCTCGTGTGCATCAATAAATTGCTCTAACTTTTCGCTACGCGCGTGGTCAGTCTCGGATCCCCATCTCTCGGATTTCGCATTCGCGTCCATTGATATTAATACCCGTTTCCCTCTCAGTGCTCGGACCACCTTCTCTAAGTGCTTCAAATGTATGTCTATTTCGTCTTTATACTGGAAATATGCCGAGACTACGAAGAACGATGTGTCAGGTCCCATGATCTGAGCGTATACGCAGTGAGTTGTGCTAAGTTGTGATAAAACCAGCAATTGGTATTTAGGATTTGTTAAGCAAATGGCCGCATATGGCCTGGACCTGATTTCGGCAGCAACTTGTATGCCGCAACCGAACCCAAGTATTTTGAAACTATTATTACTATGTGCTGCATATGGCTCTTGTAGAAGGAGAACATCAATACGTTTTTCCTCCCGCAACTGACTCGCCTCCAGAGTCCCAGCTCTGTCGTTCCGCAAATTCGCCTGCAAAACTCGAAAACCTTCAATCCCCATTCCCCGAGTCACATGCGGAGACTTTTGATTTGACCTAACGCCCGGCGCGAGCCCATCTAAGTTTGCCGAGTTCGCGGACCCTCTGAGGGTGTTTTTGGTCGTCCCCAGGCATCTTTGCCGGTCGATGCTTCGCGAGCATGATTCTGAAACCCCCCTTCTACTTGCATTTCCTTCTTCTAAATTCAATCGCGTGAGTTTAACTAAACAGGTTCGCGTAGCTAGAGGCATTAGCTGTTTTATACGTATTGCTTTCGCGGGCTTACACGAACGCGATCGCGATCCCGAATTCGCGGGCCGGCGATGAGCGGGAACGTCAGATAGCAGCTCGTTCGGAGAAACGCGGTTGGCTATTCTGGCGCGCCGTCGAACGGTCGGAAGAGTTGGTTAAGAAAAAGTAAACATGAGGAACCCACGAGTATGGCGGAAATAAAAGACACAGGGTGTAATAGAGCCGCTTACCCCACCTGGGTGATTGTGTTTAACGAAACCAATGGTTGCCGGCCGCATGGCACCGCTACGTTAGTGACAGGATTTGCAACCCCCCTGCCATACAAGCCCTCACCACGTTAGTCAAGCTTGGCTTTTAGGTTTTTTTAGCTGAAAATAAAAGGAACTTTACCTGTTGCGTAAAACCCTTGGATAACCGGGGCAGAACAAGGAAAGAAAAGAGCCATGAGCGGGGTGAATGGCTAATAGCACACACACGCCCGCACATGACTCAGTTCTTGAAGAGAAAGGAGTTTGGATCCCTCGAAATCTCGACAAAGGATCAAGGAGTGTGCTTGAGTACTCAGCCTCATTCAATAGCATGGCAGAATACGCATACCATGTCTACCGCACACTACTTTCCGGCCTCTTAAGAGACACGGACAAAGACCTGCGTAGGCCCTCAGAATCCAGGATGGGATGTTAGGTTGCTGAGCCTCCCCCATGAGGAATCAGACGAAGGATTTTACTCAGATACATCAGCTGTAACAACCAGCCTCACGGTCCCTCGTGATCTGTGCTTGTGGGCAAGATGAGTGACTTGCACTCCCCACATGAGGTTATAGTGCAGGATGAGAACCCAATTCATCCTACTTAGTGTGGTTATTCATGTAGCCACCTTCCACCTTGGTAGTACCCTCTACCTTTGGCAGCCGTGTTCTGCAGTTGACAGCCTCATTCTGTCTTTGGTAGCCTTATCTACCTTGGCCGTTTTGGCTTTTGCGTAATTCAGATCCGGCTTGTTTACGCAATATCCCAGAGAAAGGTCTTATAGGAAATTTCACGCTCTATAAAAAACGTTTGAAGGTAAAAGTTCCTCAGATCAACCGTTTCAAAGATATTTGCAATCAAAAATAACACCAATCAAAAATTTAAAATATTTTCCAATAAAATTGCAAAAAAATATCATACTTTATATTGATATTGTTTTTTTTTGTAAAATCAATTGAATTCTGTTAATTTGAGATTTTAATTTTTTTTTTTGCTTATTTACTCCATACGTAACTCACAAAAAGTACAAATACATAAATATAAAGGTTAAAATTATCAAACAAGTGATTTTTGGGTCTCTTTTATAACAAATTTATTTTATTTTCTACCAAATGCTAATAAATTCTATTAAACAATGAATTCTTTATAACAAAAAACAATATTTAACAACAATTCATAAAATTTTTTCTAACTTGAAAATATTACAGTTTTATAAAATTATTTTTATTGCAATTAGGATATCGTTTTCTGTGTTCTGTCACTACTTGCAATAAATACTGAAGCTGTTCTTCATTTTTCGTTAAGCATCGATTATGCTGCTCTATCAATGCCACGCCGCGTTCTGCTACGTCATTTACAACTTGAAGTTTCTCAAAATACTCTAAGTTTCTTTTGTAATTTAGATTCTGAGGCCACAAAGTTACATCCTCATCAATGAAATCATACGACAAATCAAACGATTTAAACAGATTTATCGATCTCATAGATACAAATTGACTAAGATCTTTATTTAATAATGACTCTAAATTTTTCTTATCGATTATAAAACGACTCGTTGTAGTTTCATTGGTTTCACAGTTTTTTAAAGCATGAACTATTCTTCTTTTTGTTTCAACTGAAACAGTTTCGTCAAAGAGAGATAAAACAGACAACTCGTTATTTAAATACCACAAGTGATCGGCTAATTTTTCTGAGCATGCCCGTGAAATAGTATTATTAAATTTTTTATATGAAATTAATTCTTTAATTAAAGTTAAATCATTATTAGGTGCTGTTATAGCGCACGGCGCAGTATACCAAGCTTTTAAATATAATATTATGATAAATAAACTAAGTTCTCGTAATCCAGCTATTTCTGATTTAGTAAGATGAAATTCATTTCTAAATAAAAAAATTTTTAAACTATATATTGCTTTAGCCATCCACCTTGCATGATGGACGGCTCCAGGACGCTTAAATGTAATATTTGTGGTAGTAGCACTCAAAAATATCGATGATAATTGCAGGAGTTCACGGTAATCGTCACGACAATGATCCATCTACAAAAAAAGTTCAAAGTCAAAATAAAATTAATTACATTGCAACCTCAAAGTAAAGAACATTGATTATTATCAACTGATGTGAAGTAAAAGTTACAAAAATAATCATGTGAAATTGATTTCCAATATTTTTATTTACAACGGGGTTAATTATTAAGTGTAAAATGGATGATTATACGGAACTTCATAAATTTTCATGTTTCACTTTAACATCAGTTGATAGTTCTTTAGCGCTGGATTAAAAAATTTTACTTCTATTTGATTATTAACGAATTTCAAAATTTCATCTTTGATTGGTGTTATAACTTCCAAAATTTCTTGGTCATAAATACCTGCCGTAAAGTTTGATTGATCAATTTCATCCCACTTCTTTTTAAATCTCTGAGAAATTGGAACGTTTGGGCCAGATGAAGCAGGCCAGTATATTTCAAATGCACTTCGAAGAACAATTTCAAAAATATGGTATCGACATGGCAAGTATAACAGTTGTCGATTCAGAGCCTTTTCTACTAATACACACGCACCATTTCTGATTCCTGTAAAAATAAAATAAGAATTTAGCATTTAATATTACTATAACTAAACGCTTTATATATTAATAATTAATAAGTAATTTACCCGTATTTGACGCTGTAGTATCAGAACACAATGCTTCGATGTCATCAGTATTAATATTCCATTGTTTTACTGTTGTAATAATAGCTGAAGCTTGATTTTGTCCAGTTCCAGATTCTAGTTTGGGGACTCCTAACAGTTGAAATTTACCTGATGATGATAAAATAATAGGAAGCCGGTCAACTTGTTCTATACCTATAATATCTGACAACAGTTTTCCATCAAAATGTAGCACATAATTATCAGTTTCCAAATTAGTTTTCAGATTTAACGTCGCTACTTTGCGAAATTTTTCCCGTGCTCGGTGAATAGTCAAATGACTGAAGTTTACGCTTGCACAATCAATATTTAGGCTAGATAATAAAGCAGCAAAAATGTAAGTCACCGACCTACTACTCACATTAGCTCTATCCAAAGCCGTAGCAAGTTCTGGTGTCATTAGATCAATTTTAGGAACTTGTTGTTTTGGAATTTCATCTTCATAATCAGAGATTATACGAGAAGTATTACTTTCCAAAGATTTCTGGGATAACTTAGATGTCTGACTTGATATTTCATGATTAACAACATTATCAGTCTCAACTGTACAAGAATAGTCAACATTGTCATTACCGAACTTTCCGACATCAAATGTACCACTATCATTATTGTTATTATAATTGATATCAATGTTCTCTTCATTATTGTTATCACTATTACTGTAGTTATTATTTTCATCGCTTACATCAACATCCATATCTTCAACATCGTCTGGAATTGGTTGAGAAATATATGAAATAAAACCACGTCGAATGGAAGATTTTTGTCAGTAAATTTAGCACATCAGCATGAGCTATATCAAATAGTTTATTTAATTCGTCCCGAAAAAGGGACTCATTTTTTTTTTTGAGATTTTAACTTTTTCCTCTTACAGTTTTTTTGTAAATTCCTCCATCGATTGTGTTTTGAGGTTAGTTTTAAAAAAGCAGATCTTTTCTCTCTTGTCGGGATTTGTGCCACACACCAAATTTCGAAAACTTTGTCGACGGTGGTTGATATGCTTTCTTTCACTGAAAAATTTTTCGTTTTGAGATAATAAAATAAAAGTGACATAACCTCTTTCAATGAAGGTAATTTTTTTCCATCAAATTCACTTAATACATCACCAATCAAGTACACTGTTTTCACCATTGTGATCATAAAATTTATAACTTATATATTTTAATTATAAGCAAATTAAATTAATAATATAACGAATTTAAATAACAATCAGTATCAATAAAGAAAGACAATGACGAGAAGATAGAACAAAGCATTGAAAGCAGAGCAACAAAGAGAAATTGGTACTGAACGACCAAGCTTACCAACACAGAGCTTACTAACTACATTACTCAAATCAAACGAATATACTACTTTTATCGTCGGAGCTGAATAAAGTTCATTCAATATTTTTTAAATGAAAAAAATTAATCAAATTTTATAGTTGATTGAATTGATTTAATATATTTATAATTTTTTTAACATTTTTAATAAAATACAATGATGAGTGTTTGTTTAGTTAGTGTGATCAGGAACTTTACATTTTCATCTTACAAAAATTTATAAACTTTATGAAATATAAAATTGATTTGTTATAAAAGAGACCCAAAAATCATTTGTTTGATAATTTTAACCTTTATATTTATGTATTTGTACTTTTTGTGAGTTACGTATGGAGTAAATAAGCAAAAAAAAATTAAAATCTCAAAATAACAGAATTCAATTGATTTTACAAAAAAAATTAGGAAAACGGTTGACCCTGAAGGCCATCCCTGCAACTTCCCGCTAATTCCATACTTAGGCGCTTAAAATTGCACCAATGACGTTTTTGAGCTCTTCGAGCTTAAAAATACAATTTATGGGTTATTTTGAGCTCTCCGAGCTCAAAGAGATTGCTTTCCGATGCTTTTGAGCTCTTCGAGCTCAAAAGTCTGATAGAGATTTGATAAGAGACTATTTTTTGAATTTTTAAACTGCAATAACTTTTGAATGAATAAACCGATTTCCACGCGGTTGGCAGAATTCGACGCAATTTTTCAAGCCCCACGAAGAATTTTAAATTTTGAATTGATCGCGCTAGGAATTTCGGAGTTATTCCGAAAAAACACTTTTTTCGGTTTTCTTTCATTCACGATATCTCTCGAACGAATCAACCGATTTTGACCGGACTGGTGGCGATCGACGTGGTTTTTTGAGGTTAAGAGCTGATTAGTTTTTGGAATTGAACCATTGAGCCGTTTAAAAGTTATTCCAAAAAAACCACATTTGAAAAAAATTTTTTTTTCAGTTTTTTGAAGATTTCTCAAAATCTATTGATCTGAATCGGTCCAAATAGTTTTTAAAATCTAAGTTCGGTCAAGCCCTTTCGAATGGCACCAACCGCGATAAAATCGGTCAAGCCGTTCGAAAGTTATAAGCGGTTCACATACTTTCACACACACACACACACACACACACACACACACACACACACACACACACACACACACACACACACACACACACACACACACACACACACACACACACACACACACACACATACATACAGACAGACACCGTGACAACCTCAAGGGGATAGTCAGGGAAGCTTCCTGTGACCTTCAAACGTCGAGATCTGATGAAAACTCGATTTTTGCAAAACGGGGTGAAAACAATAACTTCCCGATTTTTGAAAATCTTCGATTTTCTTAGCGGGAAGTTAAAAAACAATATCAATATAAAGTATGATTTTTTTTTGCAATTTTAATGTAACATTAATGTCTACTTGTTACCCTCGCGGTTTTAGAATCACAGTGAAAACACTGTGAAAACCCTGTGCTCGTGTAAGCACTGTGTAAATTGAGAGAGTTTCACCGTGATTTCACCGTGCATTTGTTCCATTCGTACACGGTGTTTTCACAGTTTTTTCTTGATGAGTTCTCAATATTCACACATCGAATTCACGGTGATTACACAACCCTTATTCACAGTAATAACACAGTGAATTCACAGTTGTAACATAGTAAATTCACAGCCGTAAAATAGTGAGTTCACGGTCGTAACATAGTGAATTCACGGTCGTAACATAGTGAATTCATAGTAAGTTCATAGTGATAACACGGTAATTTCACATGAAATTTTCTGTGGGTAACTGCACAGAAAAAAAAATTTCTTGACTGGAGAACAAAATTCTTGGCTCAAAAAAATTTTCGGGTGCCTGAAGGGAGACCAAAGTTGTGTTGGGTGAAGTAATAATTTTTCTCGGAATTCTATTCTTGGTGGAAGTCATTTTTTCTTACTTCAAATTATCATAAATACTTGATACAAAAAATTTTTATATTTGATCAAGATTTTTAGATATTTTAGAGAAGCAGCGCCTACTTCAGCTAAGAAAAAAATTTTCTCACCTTGAGAAAATTTTTCTCTTGAATATATGATACTCATTTTATATTATTTTAGCGTGAAATTATACATATTGAATGAAAAAAAATGATTCAATATTATTTGATCTTCCCATTTGACACGCTAATCAATAAAAATATTAATGAAAATTTACTTTTATCGAGATATTTAATTATTTGGAGCAAGAGAGAAATTTTTTCAAGACAAAAAAATTTACCTTTATCAAGAGCAAAATTTTTTGGAGCAAGAGGCTGAATTTTCTCAAAGCAAGAAGATTTTCTTGACTTGAATAAATTTTCTTGGATCAAGATACGTGTTATATCCGGCGTTGCCTCATATAACACACAGGGTCTCTCCCCTGTCGACAAAAAGTGCAACGCTTGCACTTTATAAATTTCAGCAATCACTCGGACAACACCTTGATTAAGAAATGAGCACACTGACCACGTTCTGTCAAATTTGCTATTTTAGACCAATAATCAAATTCAACTCCCTTCTGAAAATCACGATCCGGGTTTATAAAATCACCAAACACCACGGATCAAATTTTCAGTCTTTTATTAAAGAATACGAGGGAAGGTATCCTCGTAGAACCCGTGTGGGTCCTTATACCACATTAGGTATAAGGCAGTATGCAGCACTCGGTCGCGTATACAAAAATCTAAATTCATCTCAATCCAATTTTAATTTCTATCTTCTACGAACGACAAGTGTGCTTTTCGAGCAGTATCGAGGGCCCCGTGGTCCGTAGTGATATCCTTCTCTAAATTATAATCGTTCGATCTATTAGTTAATTAACGGCGTATTTAAGTATCTGCTGGAATCGTTACTCTGTTCACGAACTCATTTAATAAACATTCTAAACTGTTAAAACATAATTTTAAGTGTTTAGTTATAAGTGAAATAGTGTACATTGAGTGCGTCTCGCCCATAGGGCAAATAATTGAATAAACTATAAAAACCAGAACTTCGAGCTTTACTTCATTCTAAATTAAGATTCTGAACTTCCTCCACTACACCGATCTACACCACGACAGAAGGAGGAGAAATCAATCCAGGACCTACCGATCAGACAACTCAAATCCAAATCAACTATAAAATTCATAAAGGACGACTGTGAGTTCAGTATTTGTTATCGACTTCCCTTTAAATTCACCGTTAGAACTCCTGGTTACCGGGAGGCGTTCGAAATCCACAATAAAAATAAAACTGTAGCTTGTTTACAAGAGAAAATCTATCTAAAAACGTGTCCGAGCCTCCTCAAGGCCCACTCTACCAATAATTATTTAATTATAATTAATTCGGACGTAACATACGTATTTCTTAAAGCAAGAGAATTAATGTTGTTGGAATAAGTAAAATTTCTTGTGCCGAAAAAAATTTTTTTTTTCGCACAAGAAAATAATTAGGAAAAAAAAATTTTTTTGGATTAAGTGAACCTTTTTTTCTGTGTGGATAACCTAGCCTTGGCCACTCAATGGAAAATCCAAAGTTAATTAATCATTAAGTTATAAAATTTTAAACAATAAATATTTATTGTTTAACGAATATTTGTTAGCAAATGCAAAAACTGAAAATATATTATTTAACTAAAACAATTGCATATCGTAAAAATTGATATGGTCTTAAAAAAATTAAAATATAACAATTTACAATTGAATTTTTAATATTGATAATTTTAAACAGTAAAATTTATAATGACCCGGGAAAAAATGATCGGACCTGATCAGACATGAACAGGCATGAGTCTTCAGGCCTGATCAGACATGAAAAATGACCATGCCTGATCAGGCGTGAATTGACCTAATCAGGCCTGATCAGATATGGTCAGGTCTGAAAGGCCATTGTTACTTTTAATTAATTATTTTGCTTAATTTCATCGATATAGTACTTGATAGAGCCATACGCAATTTTCTATAATGAATTAAAATTAAAAAAAAAATGATTACATATAATTGTACGGCCGTAACACCAGCAGTCACCCATCCAACTACTAACCACGCTCAATGCTGCTTAACTTTTGTGATATCCGTGCGCCTTGAAGTTCCCGCTTGCTGTGCTGCTATCTTATGTGACATCAATTGGTTATGAAGTACATAACGTATCAAATAAGTTTATCATAAATATAACACAAAAATTGATTTTATAATATATTTTGATGGTCCTAATTTATTTATTTAACCGAATCTCATTATAACATCACATTTATTTAAATAATAAAATAAATAATGATTTTAATATTAGGCAGGAGCAGAGCAGACCAAAGTATCCCATAGGAAATGTAAAAAATTTTTTATTTCAAAATTATTTAAACGTAATGATAAAAATAATTTTGCATATTTTGTGATGTCTAAAAAAATTTTTTTCATCAAAGAAAAAATTTTTATCACATCTCTGACGATGCAAGTCTGATCATATCTACTCGGAAAAAAATGATCAGACCAGACCATGCCTGTTCATGTATGATCAGGCCCTAAATTAGACCTGTTCATTTATGATCAGGCCTGAAATTAGAAATGATCATGCCTGTCCATGCCTGTTCATGCCTGCTCATGTCTGAAGCGTCAAATACACTCAGACCTGTTCATGTCTGGTCAGACCTGTTCATGCCTGTTTATGTCTGAAGGGTTAAATACGCTCAGGTCTGATCATGCCTGTTCATGTCTGAAGTGTTATATACGCTCAGGCCGGATCATACCTGTCCATGCCTGATCATGCTAAGTACCAAATATGCTAAGAAAAATTTTTGAATATGTTCAGTGTGTGTACACTAATTTCGATTAATAAATTTGTAAATTATCAATAAACGGTATATTTTATTATTTAATAAATAAAAGTATTTTGGTTATCATTAAAAACCTACTGTAGGGTAAATTTAATAAACTTTTCTAGGCATAGACAGGCATAAACAGGCCTGAGCATATTTAATGCTTCAAACATGAACAGGCACGGACAGGCATGAACAGGCCTGAGCGTATTTCACGCTTCAGACATGAACAGGCATGGACAGGCCTGATCAGACATGAGCGTATTTAACCCTTCAGACATGAACAGGTATAGACAGGCCTAATCAGGCATGAACAGGCCTGATCAGACACGAACAGGCCTGATCAGACCTGAGCGTATTTTACCCTTAAGACATAAACAGGCATGAACAGGTCTGATCAGACATGAAAAGACCTGATCAGACATGAACAGGCCTGAGCGTATTTTATCCTTCAGAAATGAACAGGCTTGATCAGGCATGAACAGGCCTGATCAGACACGAACAGGCATGATCAGACCTGAGCGTATTTAACCCTTCAGACATAAACAGGCATGAGCAGGTCTGATCAGACATGAACAGGCCTGATCAGGCCTGAGCGTATTTGATGCTTCAGACATGATGTAACAGGACTATTTACCCTGTGACGGTAAAACCGCACACGCGTGATAATTATTCGACGCAGCACTGGCGCGTCTCGGTCTTCGGGACCCGACTAGCATTAAGTGGGGGAAATTTTGGGTTTCTTGGTCAGTTGAGTAGTTGCAGAAAATGAGAAGTAGTGCAGTGTCCACTGAAGCAACATCACCAGCCAAAGTATCCAAAAAGAAGGAAGCCGATTCGGTACCAGAGTTTTCTTCAAGTATATAACTTATTAAGGTATTGAGACTTTTGCCTCTTTGTTGAGCCTTGGGGTGCATACCCGGCTCATTAATAGTACTACTTCTCATTTATTAATTTAATTTTTGGTAATTCAATTGTTTATAATAATTTTGCTTAATAATAATTATTTATTTAATTAATTTGGTTCGTTAGCAGTTTGAACATTCTTCTTGAGGATTTTATACCCGAGGGATGTTCTAGACCTCTTGGGTTTGGAAGTCGTGAGTAATTGATTTGTTAATTTGGCCAATTGATAATTGTTAACATCTTAGATTGGTTTAAAAAAATTTATTTTATTAATTAAATTCTGAACATCGAGAAGTTTCCAATCGACACGACATAGTATTCGGTACCCGAGGTCCAAAACGTGCTACGCAGTTACGATCAACGGCGTCCATTTTGAGCGCGCAAATTCTTTTGTGAATTTTATTACGCAGAAAATATAAAAGTAACAATTGGACTATCATTACAATTTATAACAATTGAATTATCATTTATTAATATAATTTGTTATTGGAAATTATTTAATTATTTAAAAATATTTTATTTATTGAGAATTGGCTACTGAACTTCGACGCAATTAAGATTGGATACCCAAGGATAATTTTTCGTGAATTTATTTTACATTGAGATAAATTGTTTTATTAATTATTTATAAATCGAAAAATTCCACGTGGTCATTTTATATATTGAACTATTGAAAATTAAAATTATTATTTTATTGGAATTATTTATAAAAATATTTAACGGCGTGGATTAAGTCCCAGAAAATTAGTTAGAATTTTATTAAGTAATATTCTTAAGAATTTATTCAAGATTTAAGAAATAAAATTAAGAGTTGAAATTGGAATAAAATTTATACGTCGATATTGTTCCTAAAAATTTATTTAATGTTGAGTATTAAACTCGTAGATAATTTGGAATAAATTCAAGCATCGGTTTTTAGTGTAGATTTTTTGAGAATTAAATTATTAGTTGTGAAAATGGTTTACGATTTAATTGCGAGCTAATGACTGAAAATTTTAATAAAAATTAATGTTGTAATTTTTGGAGTTTAATTTTATAAGTTAAAAATAAAAGTTAAGTAGAGCCAGTGTGTGTGTGTGAGCGGGTTATGTGTGTGAAGATCGTGCGGGATATGTGTGTGTAAGTGTGTACATTCTCTACTTGTTGATGTTTTGCCGAGTAGAGTAGTTCAGACAGTCTATAGAGCGTGAGGGTCCGGTGGACAGCGCGATTTAGTTAGAAACTGCGGTATAGACGCCCCATAAGAGGGTACCGTCAAGATTAAGAATTTTGACAGAGCGTGAGGGTCCGGTGGACAGAGTGACGTAGTTAGAAGCCGTTGTATAGACGCCGAGTGGGGTACAACGGTAGTAAGTTAGAAGCCGTGGTATAGACGCCAAGTAGGGTACCACGGTAGTAAGTTAGAAGCCGTGGTATAGACGCTCAAGGGAGGATACTGCAGGATTAAGTTTAGTTTTAGGCAGGTGTGGGAGACCGTTCGTTCTGAAAAAGCCCAACTAGTTGTAACCAGGTTGTGGGAGACCGTCCGTTAGAACATCCCAGCTAGTCATTGTATCGTCGTTTGGAAAAAGGGTCGTTTGTAAATATCGTTTATTTTGCAGTCAATTCTCCGCGTCGCTAGATAATAAGTTGTTAGTTTATAAGTGAGCTGAATTGTCAGCAAATTTGTTAAAGTTGATTTGTTATTAATAAAAGTCCGGATATTGTTAAATAAAAGTTTATTCATTCCAGATCACCTTCCTCCACTCTCTCTCTCCCTGTAGATTATAAGCTCAGCTCTGGTTTCCGGTTCCAGGAACCGTGTTGAAAAATCCTGGTGGCGCCCTTGTTAATTTAGAATCATTTTGTTTATTGGATTGTTCTTTATTTAAATTAATTAGGGACCAATGAGCAGTAAGTAAAACAACCCGTTACAATGAGCAGGCATGAACAAGCATGGACAGGCATGATCATGTCTAATTTCAGGCCTGATCATACATGAACAGGCATGAGCAGGTCTAATTTCAGGCCTGATCATACATGAACAGGCATGGTCAGGTCTGATCATTTTTTCCCAGGGATATTAAAAATAGACAGAACAATGTATAAAATCTAAAGTGATATAAAAACTTAACTCTTGCATTTTTTTAACTAATAAACATTTGTAAAAAATATTTAATTTTTATAAAAACACAATATTAAATAACGTAAATTGTATAAATAATAAACTCACACTTCGTCACCTTATAAATTTAGTTTATTAGAATGATAAGATGTACATCAACTCATCGGTCGTACGGTGTAGAGGTTAGTTATCAGTCTGGCAAACGCACGGCTCGGGTTCAAATCTGGGTTAGAACAGAATACGATTTTCACTTTATTTCTATAACTCGCGAAAGTTAAGTCAAAATTAAGAGCCAACTGTCTGAACTTGCATTAGGTCTACATTAAAAATAAAATAAAAAAATAACACTCAAAAAATTATTTTTTTATATTTACTGATCAGAATGTAAATTTAAAAAATCGGTTGGGTGTTCCAACCTTTCAAAAATAATCAACGAAACTACTGACGCAAAATCATACAGTTGTTTGTTTAAGAAGAAATTAATATTATAATTTTTTTCATTAAATCGTTCAAAGTTTCTAATTTGACTTTTTTTTTCTGAATCGATTCAATTAAATTTACTTTGATTTCTACACTAACATTATCATAAAATAATAACAAACGTATAAGTTGTTCAGAAAGATAATACTACAAGTGATTGCTGAACTTTTTCGATGCTACTTCTGAAAATTTTTTTATTCTCTTATAATTCAGTAAGTCTTTCATAAATTCTAAATCCTGTCGAGGAGCTTGGATCGCTGAAGGCGCACAATACCATACTTTTATGTATACTAAAATAATTAAAATACAAATATGGCGGAGTCCCGAAGTTTCTGTCCAGCTGAGTGAAAATTGTTCTCGAAACAGATAAATTCCTAAGCAATATATTTTTAAGGAATATATTGCTTGTAATTATAACGATTAATTAACAATAATTTGACTTAGATGATTGTATTAAAACGAGTCAAAACTTTAATTTAAAATTTAAATGCTTGACAATGTACAAAAAAATTAAATTATTTATGTAAGAGTAATAAATTGAAAATTAAACGGAATTTAATGGGTATTTTTTTAAATGTTACCGTTCGACGGGCTATAACTTCGAAACTAGTGGTTCTACAGTCTTTGACCAAAGAAATAATTTTGTAGAAAATTTAATTTCCTACAAAAATCATAAGAAGGTTTGTTGAAAAAAAATTTTTTGAACAACGAAAAATCCACTTGAAGCAAAAAAAAAATATTTCCTGTGTTATTTAAATGGGAAATCGAATTTTTTGATGAGCTAAGCTGCTATTGGACTTAAACCCTTTAGCACAGCAGCATAATTTTTTATTTTTTATAAACTACCAAATTTCCTGGTATATCAGTAAAAAAAAAATATCGCCTTAAGGGAGGGGTAAGGGTTTCAGCGTAAAAAAAAAATTAGGAAAACGGTTGACCCTAAAGGCCATCCCTGCAACTTCCCGCTAATTCCGTTAATACCTGGCCGCTTTTTTGAGCTCTTCGAGCTCAAAAGTACAATCTGTGTGTTGTTTTAAGCTCTCCGAGCTCAAAAAGATACCTTTTCTATGCTTTTGAGCTCTTTGAGCTCAAAAGTCTGATAGAAGTTTCATGGAACACTATTTTTTGAATGTTCATACCGCAATAACTTTTGAATGAATGAACCGATTTTTACGCGGTTGGCGGCATTCTACGTAGTTTTTTAAGCCTTATAAATAATTTCTAAGTTTCAATTGGTCAAACTAGAAATTTCGGAGTAACTCTGAAAAAACACTTTTCGATTTTCTTTCGTTCACGATATCTCTCGAACGAATCAACCGATTTTGACCAGCTTGGTGGCAATCGACGTGGTTTTATGATGTTAAGAGCTGATTAGTTTTTGGAATCGATCGGTAGAGCTGTTTGAAAGTTATTCCAAAAAATGTCGAAGTTATGTTGAAAAAATCCTTATTTCCAAATATTTCGTCGAGGATATCTCTCGAACTAATCAACCGATTTCCACGTTTTCGACGGCAATCGACGCGGTTTTTTAACCTCTGAAATAATTTTATATCATCAAAAACGATCCGAGAAGAAATGACGAAGTTATGTGAAAAAAACAGTTTTTTCGGTTTTTTTCGGTTTTATTTCGTTCACGCTATCTCTCGAACGAATCAACCGATTTTGACCGGATTAGCGCCGATCGGCGTGGTTTTTTGACGTTAAGAGCTGATTAGTTTTTGAAATTGATCGATCGAGCCGTTTAAAAGATATTCCAAAAAAACCACTTTCAAAAATGATTTTTTTCTAATTTTTTTTGAGATTTTTCAAAATTTCTCAAAATCTATCGGTCCGAATCGGTTCAAATTCTCAGGAAATTTAAGTTTGGCGAAGCCCTTTCGAATGGCACCAACCGCGATGAAATCGGTTCAACCGTTCAAAAGTTATAAGTGATTCACATACTTACACACACACACACACACACACACACACACACACACACACACACACACACACACACACACACACACACACACACACACACACACACACACACACACACACACATACATACAGACATAGTGACAACCTCGCGGGGATAGTCAGGGAAGCTTCCTGTGACCTTCAAACGTCGAGATCTGATGAAAACTCGATTTTTGCAAAACGGGGTGAAAACAATAACTTCCCGATTTTTGAAAATCTGAGATTTTTAGCGGGAAGTTAAAAACACTTTTTTTGTGATTTTTTATCTCAAATATCGATTGAGCAATTTTATTCAAACCTTCTATACATTATTGAGCATAGTTTTAACTATGTTCTGTAAATTTTTCATGCAAAAATATTAAACCATTAGCCCGTGACAGAGCTTCCCCCAGGACGTCTTGAAAGAAAAACAATTTGCGGTGTTCACTGTAACTCGGCCGGAAATTATCTGAAAATGAAAAACCATAAAAATTTAGTTAAATTATAAACAAATCTTCCCCCCAACGTTAAAATGACACACCCTAATACACACAGACGTACGGACATCATCGCGAAAACATTCAGGGAACCTTCTTAGGACCTCAAAACGTCGAGATCTGATGAGAACTCGATTTTTGAAAGACGGGGTAAAACCAATTTTTGAAAATTTTGAATTTTCTTATCGGAAAGTTAAAAATCAATTAGATCTATCGTTTTTTGCATCTGGTACGATCGAAAGTGCATACCAAAATTCAAATTTTTGCGATTTGTCAGAATTTTTCAACTGTCTTTTATCAATAAAGAAAGTTGTTTTTTTTTTTTTTTTTTTTTTTTTTTTATTCCCAAAAAAGATAAAGCAGAAAACAAAAAATGTATGACGGATATCCATTCTTGAAATCCTTAATCAAAATCATTAATTCATAAAAATCTCGTAAAAGAAGAAACTTACCTGGAGAAAACAGCAATGATTACTGTTTCCCATGTAGGAACTGCCAGAGTTGAATGATGGGGCTTTGTCTGGCCCAGTACCAGGCAACCAAGCTTGGCTCACCGATATTGGCCCATGCTTGGCCCAAGACTGAGTAATCAGCCTTGGCCAACCCAATGATTACCCGAGCCTGAGCCAACACTGGTTTACGGCTACGTAACAAATCACCCGCATGACATTTCACCCGCGACAATTCACCGCGACAATTTCATGATTTTTTTGAATTTTACTTCAAATTTGATAAAAAAAAAGTATTTATAAAAAAAAATTGCAAATATCCCGGACACAGTGGCCCTAAAATGTCGCGGGTGAATTGTCGTGCGGGTGAAATGACGTGCCACGCTGGTTTACCATAGAATGGCCAAGGCAAGAGAACGCAGCGTTGGGCCAAGACTGGTTCGCCATAGGATGACCGAGGCAAAAGAACTCAGCCTTAGCCATTCAATGGGAAATCTAAATTTAATTTATCATTAAGTAATAGAATTTTAAACAGTACATTTTTATTGTTTAACGAATATTTATAAGCAAAAGCTGAAATTAAAAATTTATTATTTTACCAAAACAATTGCATATCATCGAAATTGATATGGTCTTAAAAAAATTAAAATATAATAATTTACAGTTGAATTTTTTATATTGATAATTTTAAACAGTAAAATTTATAATATGATATTCAAAATATACAGAACAATGTACAAAGTCTGAAGTAACATAAGAGCTTAACTCTTGTATTTTTTTAACTAATAAACATTTGTAAAAAATAGTTAATTTCTATCAAAACACAATATTAAATAACATAAATTATATGAATAATAAACCGTCACACTTCGTCACCATGTAGATTTAGTTTATATGAATGATGAGATGTGAATCAACTTATCGGTCGTACGGCGTAGGGGTTAGTTATCGGTCTGGTAAGCATGCGGCTGGGGTTCGAATCTCGGTTAGGGCAAATGCTATTTTTACTTTATTTCTATACTAAGTAAAAGTTAGGTCTAAATGAAGAGTCAAACGTTCTAAACTTGCGATAGCTCTACATCAAAATTAAAATAAAAAAATAACACTGCAAAATTTTTTTTTTATCATTTTTTATCAAATGGCATGAGCCAGACTTGAAAACTAACTATGGCCCAGTCTTGGTTACCAAGCATGGACCGGACTTGAAAATTAACTGTGGCCCAACCCTGGTAACCAGGCTTGGGCCAGCATTATCATTCCAGACTTAAACCAAGACTGAGCCAACTCTCGTTTATAAGCCTGGCCCAGAGTTGTACAGAGTCGGGCCAGGTCTGGGCCAAGCCTGGGCCCGCCATACTTTCTTACATGGGTTCATATTCGGAAAAAAACGGAAAAATTACATTATCTAACGTAACGTAGTACTTCACATAAAAAACTAAAAAATTACAGTTTCAGATTATAATTTTTAAAGGTTTTGTAAGAATTACATTGTAAAATGTAAAGATTACGTTTAAAGCTGTGAAAATTAACATTCAATGTTTGCATTTTAAAAATGGTATTTTGAATTGCAATTTGTCTAGTTTTTAATTTGAAGTGACACTTATTACTATTTATGATGAAATGTTTCTTTTTTTCTTTTTTCCGTGTACAGAAATTATAAAAATGTTCATAAACAGTAAAGAGTACTATACGAGACATGACTGTTTAGAACCCAAACATGACTCAGTAGTTTGCAGATAGTACCCAGTAGTTGTTATGAAGCACTATTTACTGTTCCAAGAATTTTAACCTCATTTCTTTTAAAACACTACTGAGTACTGTACAAAAAAGTAATCAGTGCTGTTTATTTTTTTCCGTGTAGTTTTTTCGGAATTTTTTAATTTTCCGGACAAGTTTAAAAATGTTTTTGTTTATAAAAACATTATTTGGACTCGTACGAACATATTACAAAGAAAAAACAGCCCGATCTGTCGACTATTGTCAAGTTATGCGCTTACCAATGAACAGCGTTTTATCTTTATTGTATAGAAGATTATAGAATAAGAGAACAAATTTTATAACCGACAGCCCTGCATTTGTTCGATGGCGTTGTAGCTAATATATGCAACAACTATTCAGTTCGTTGTTCACTTTTCTCTTCTTTGAGTTTCTTACGCCCAAACATTACTTACTTCTCATACTATGCGATAAGTTGTTAACCCAGAAATCATTTGCACATTTTACCATTTTACGGAAAGGAATTATGATTTATTTTTGTTTCAGCAATTTAATTTCACATACCATAATGAAGAGTAGAGTTATTTTCTTTGACATATTTTCAATAAAATTTTAGGACGAAAAAATAAAAAAAATAGTCGTCAAAAAAATTACTCAATATACTATCGTATACAAATGATATATGATTCATATATAATTTTTTTTATCCGGAGTCTTCTTCTTGTTTATCTTTCCCTTTTTTAATTTGACTATCTCAGTCTTAGCTGCTTTTATTTAGCACTTTCTTTAAAAAACGGTCCTCTGGTACAGCAATACCATCTTTATTCAAGATTATTCGGGGGACACTTTTTGTTACGCAGAGAGTGTACTCTTAACCTCTGCCCTCCATATACACCATCTTATGAAAAATCGATTTACAAACCCTTACTAATAAGAACTATAAATACAGTAAAAACTCTTAACCACTTGCTTTCAATCAACTATCTTATTGATTACGTTAATTGAAGTTAATGTTTTAGCAGATCATTTTTGATATTAAATAATATATCACTTTTTAATGTAACAACGAGAATTCTACAGAATCTTTTTATTACCTTTTATCATTAATAATGATTCATTATATTTATAAAAGTTTGATTTCTTCAGTAAGAAGATGCAATAAAATGTTTATCTGAAAATAACTCAACTTCGTATTTCTTAACAAGTAAACTGCAAAATATAATTTCGGCAATTTACAGTCTTATTTTAACAGAACTAACATTTTTATTGGATTAAAAGAATTTATTTCTTAAAGGAAGTTATAGCGTTCAACTTTTTATTAAAAAGTTCATATTTTTGGTTTTGTACTCAAATTATAAAATAACATTTGCTTTACCATTAAGTGTCTTGTAATTCATGAGTAGTAGCATATTGGAATTGAATAAGAAAATTTCTTCATAAATTAAACTATAGTAATGCTTTTTGTTAAAACTCGTTATTTTGATTTAATACCGCAAATCCACTTTCTAAAAAATTCTTGGACTGGAATTTAATGTTTTAATAATAATTTACATGTCTCTTGATGTGCCAGCCAAACTATCTCAAACTAGCTTAGGACCCCAACCTTAAGTAGAAATTTAAAGCTCCTCATTCGTTTCGCTCAGCTTCGCCTCTAAGTCGTATTTTCCTTTAGCGTTTCTGCGCTCACTCAACTCTAACACCGATGTGTGGATACTCGCTACACTAAGAATTCTTTATACATCCTCTCATTCTCTCTTCCATTCATTTGGCTCTCGATTTAAGAGTCGTTTTCATGTAACGACCATGACAAAAATTTTTATATATTTATACTTATATTATTATACTTATATATTTATACTTATAAAATTTAGATTTTATAAATTTGAAAAATATCTAGTACACATTAAAAAAAAGGCCATTCGGCAGCCGAAATGGAAGTAGATTTCATGGTGAATAATAAAAATACTACTAGGGTTGCATACGAAAAAAAAAAAAAATTTCTGTTTGATTAAACAACAAAGACGTCAAAACGAGTGCAAAAGTAAAATTTCATTAAATCTGTCTGAGAAAGCAGGTGATTTTTGGCCTAGACTGATAATAAGGTATACAAATTGAAGCTTATTAAATAAGCTTTCAAATGCAATTTACAGAAATCAGATAGGATGTCGCGTTCCATTGTTATTGCAAGGAAATAAGGTAAAAATGAGAATTTTTTGCGATTTTTGAAAATTTTTGAATTGCTCTCATTTCTAAACTAATCAACAGATTTGGCTCATCTTAGAACTTAACCTCGGAAACAGTCCTGAGAATAAGTATGTTACGTTTTATTGAGATGCGTATAGAATTACGGAAGTTAGAGAAGAGACAATTCTGATTATATCGTATGTATGTATATATATATATATATATATTAGGGTGTGCCAAAATGTAACTTCCGTGAAGAACCTTTTAAAATTAGAATTTTGAGTTCCGCTTTTAACAGGGGTTGCGTTTGGGCATTTTCTGAGATATTTTGGTGTGAGACGATATATTTGATTTTCATAGAATTTTTTAACAGAAGCTTAGTTTGGGCATTTCCGGTGAAAATTCAAAATTTGGCCGGAAGTACCCAATTAAATCTCCTGTTAAAAAATTCTATAAAAATCAAATACATCGTCTCACACCAAAATATCTCAGGAAATGCCCAAACGCAGCCCCTGTTAAAAGCGGAACTCAAAATTCCAATTTTAAAAGGTTCTCCACGGAAGTTACATTTTGGCACACCCTAATATATATATATTTTAAGCTGTCCTTTGGAGAGAGCTCTTAAAACATCAAAAACTAACATTTTTTCACTCGAGACTTAAAAAAAAAAAAATAGTCGGTTTTTTGCGCCACCCTAATATATATATATATATATATATATATATATATATATATATATATACAACATATATATATATATATATATATATATATATATATATATATATATGGGTCATTCCACAAAATAAGAACATTTTTACGGCGCGACCCTCGCGGATTATGTTTAAAATTTATGGAGGTGTTCTCTATAATAAGAAATAAATTCCCTACAAGTTTCAGCCCTTAATATGCAGCGGTTCTGGGGTTATGATTTTTTGAAATTTTGAAAAAAAATTTTTTTTAACTTTTTTATTAATTTTTCTGATGAGGAAAACTTTTTTATTAAAATCCACGAAAAATCTTATCTTGTCGGAAAAATTCTCAGCTTTTGAATGAAAATATCCATTTTATCATAAACACATCAGAAGACCCTTTGAAATCCAATTAAAGTGGAAAAATTGATTTTTCTCGGTGTGCGGTGCAAGGTACATCCAATTTGACTTTTTTTTTTCTGAAAAATCAGAGTTTTTTACACAAAATATATGGTTTTTATGGTGTGCATATTTTTTGTTCAATTGCAATTGAATTAAACGTAAAATCTTTATAATTAAAATACTTTTATTTTTGAACTTTTTTCAGATGTTGATACAGTTTTAATAAGAACATATCCAATTTCATCATTTATCGGTAAAAGTGTGCAATGTCTGTGTACCCTTTACCGTTTTTGATAAAGAATATCGTACGTCTAACACATTTTTTTTGTCTAAATAATCATCATTCGTTATGAAAGTAAAATCAACGCCTGTAAAATTCTTGATTGCCCAGGAATTCAAATCTTGTGGTGCCAGTATATGTTTTTTATTTTCCATTTGTAATGAAGCTCTAGCAGCATGTCGTTTTACTGGACCTACAAGCCCATCGCATGGTCCTTTGCCATGGGCAGTCACAAAAAAATGCCACTCAACGATGATTCTAAAGTCAGCATAATATTAACATAAATTAGTAAATGTTTTTTTATTTTTAAATTGCTGAGGTGCTCCATCCGAGAAGTAAAAAATCCTTTCAATAACAGTAAATTTTTCTCTTAAAAAAGAAATCAATTGTTCTTGAAATAAATAAATCAAAACTGTGTCATGTTTAAAGGCAATCTGATATACCAACTAAGCCTAAATGCTTAATAGTATCATTTTCGTTTTAGTAAACCACCATTTGAAATATAGTAGCTTGGTCATTATTCCAATGATAGCCTTGAGCAGCTTCCTGCACAACAAACGCAATTTTCTACCAAGTTAAAAACTACCGCTAATTCACCACTCTTAAAATTTAATTTCGCATTAGGGAAAAACCGACTTTGTATTTTTACTATAAAGTCATGTTTTAAAAGTTTCTCAAGTTGCGTCGCTAAGGTATCAATAAAGTTATCGGAATCCGAAATAACGTTTACAATGGTACATCGATCGGTTGATGTCCATATTTTAAATTCGATTTCATTTTCATCAAATCTTTAAACGATGGATGAAAGTAATTAATAATTTCTTCATTGTTTGGACATCTATTACAACTTCTGAAGAAGCACAATTCCGTTGGATTATTACAAATCAATTTATTCAATAAATTTTTATAAATTGATTAAGTTTCCATAATCCAATCAGTATTTCTCGCAAATTTTGGAAAATTACATCCTAAATAAGAAAATGGAATCGTAGTTGTGAGCACCATCTGCATTGTATAGACTCAATTTTTTAACGAGCAGTTTGAAATTTTAAATATTTAACAGAAAATTATTTTACTATCCCGAATAATCGTATAACGCTTAGCCGATATAACGTTTAATTTAATTGTGATTGAACAAAAAATATGCACATCGTGAAAACCATATATTTTGTGTAAAAAACTCTGATCTTTCAGAAAAAAAAGTCAAATTGGATGTACCTTGCACCGCACACCGAGAAAAATCAATTTTTCCACTTTAATTTGATTTCAAAGGGTCTTCTGATGTGTTTATGATGAAATAGATGTTTTCATTCAAAAGCTAAGAATTTTTCCGACAAGATAAGATTTTTCATGGATTTTAATAAAAAAGTTTTCCTCATCAGAAAAATTAATAAAAAAGTTAAAAAAAATTTTTTTTCAAAATTTCAAAAAATCATAACTCCAGAACCGCTGCATATTAAGGGCTGAAACTTGTAGGGAATTTATTTCTTATTATAGAGAACACCTCCATAAATTTAAAAAAAAATCCGCGAGGGGCGCCCCGTAAAAATGTTCTTATTTGGTGGAATGACCCATATATATATATATATATATATATATATATATTAGGGTGGTTCATTTCCGCAAAATTTTTTTTTTTTTCGGTGCTCATGCAAAATATTAATCTACATATAGAAAAAAAAATTCTTACCAAGTTTAAGCTCTTAATAAAAATTTAAAGTTTTACCATTTAAAATGCATGTAAAAAAAATTTTTTTTTTTTCAAATTTCTAATGCTTACCCGGCTTTTACAATATTGCAAATCGGTTTGATGGACCTTGTGGGGAATTTCACGCTCTTCAAAATAGCTTTAGAGTTTTTTTGTGTAACTCGCACTGGTTCACCGGTAGGAGTCGTCAAAGTACAGTTTTTGAGAAAAATATATTTTTTTTTTAATTTTTCGAGCAAACCGCCAAAAGTAGGAAGAAAAAAAGGACTGAATCATAAAAAAAAAGTTATCCAACCAATATTTAATGAATTTAGAGCCATTTTTATACCGGAAAACGTAAGAAATTGATAAATACTAACTCATAATGTTATTTAGATTCATTTGTTCTATTTATTACCATTATATTTCCCTACACTAAGAACTTTTTTAAAATTAGTATGATTTTTTACTTATAATGAATACAAAAACAACACATGAATTTATAAAAAAGCAACAAAAATTTAATCAAAATATACAGAAGGTTACGTTATTATATAAAATGCTTGAAATGTGATAAACATCTAAATAGTTATAAAAAACAAGTTAATAAATTTCAAATAATTACTAATGTTATTGAAAACACGTCAAGATTTTAAAGCTGAATATAGTTTTTTGGCGCACGTTGGAGAGTCTTTTCTACATTGTTGAACCATTAATAATAAATATTGTTTCTGATCTTCATCATATGTACCAAACTCGTTAAATTTTTCAATGGGTGCAATACATCGTTCGGCAGTATCATTAACAACACGTAGTTTTTTGAAAGTTTCGCAGCAAGTAATGTATTCTTGATCTGTTTCCCACAAATCAGGGTCAATATCTAGAAATTCACACGTCAAATTAAACTTATCAAAAATAGTGAGAGATTCTTGAATCACAAAATCACTTATACTTTTAGACGACATTATTTCAAGCTTTTTCCTGTCTAAAGTAAATCAAGGATATTTACTATTGCTCGATTTTTTGTTTTTAATAGAATCAACTATTTTTAATTTTTCTTCTCGGGATAGTTTTTGATCAAAAAGTGCCAAGCCTGAAAGATTCTCGTTTAAGTACCACAAATGCTTGAAAAGTTTCTCTAAAGCAGCTTCTGCAACTTTTGGGTAATCTTTTTTATACTCTAATAAATTTTGAAATAGTTTTAAGTCATGATACGGAGCTTCAATAGCACTTGTTGCTATGAACCATGCTTCAACATAAAAAAAACAATAAATAAGCAAACTTCTCGTAAAGCTAACAATTCTGAAGAGTTGACGTGAAATTGTTCTCTGAACATATATATTTTTAAACTATAGATAGCTTTCGATAGCCAACGAGCATGGTGCATAGCACCAGGAGCTCTAAATTTTATACCTTTGTTTGGTGCACCTCCTAAAAAAATGTAGCTCAACGTCAAAAGTTCATGATAGTCATCTCTTGAAGTTCGATTCTGTAAAAAATGAAATGTAGTTAATATTAAAATTTGAAAATTGTTTACTCAGTGAGAGAAACAAAGCACAACTTAGCAATAATTTTTTCCAATAGTAAAAAACTGTACAATATTTTTACCTGTAGATGATCTTCGATGAAGGGTAGTAGAGTATTTTTTTTTTCGTCCAGGATATCTTTAATTATAACATCTTCTGTACCGATGTCATATTTTAACTTGTCTATTTAACAAAAATAAAATTCTAAACTTTTTCAATATTCTAAGGATATGACGACAGAATTTACTAAAAATCGCAAAAATGAATGCCAAAAAGTGTGAAATTTAATATGACAATAGGATAAATTCATTATTATGAATGCAGAAATGACAATTCAATCATCAGTGTGAATAGAATTCTACACTTACTAAATTCAATGTTGTTATTTGCATCTTGTATTTCATCCTGTATATCTTGCAAAACTGATTGATCAGAAAGTACTATTGCATTTTCGTTGAACTTAGATATTAACGGTAAACATTGTAACAGGCCGCTTTTAGCGCCACCTGTTAAGGCGTTGTTTCTCTAATTTTACATTTTTGAATTTAACTTTAAAGGAAATTTTAATTGAGTTTTCATTTTTTTTTATGCCCATTGGTTGGATTCGCCGCCACCGAGTCGCCCTCGCGTGTAGAAACTCGAACGAAGCTCGATTGCGCGCGAAACCAAAATCTAATGCGATAATACGTAATTTAATTTAGTAAGTAAGTAGCTTTAAGTTAGATTTAAGTACTTAATAATTGTGGCGGTACTAACGACGTCGGCCACGAACCCGCGAAGAGAAACAACGAGGATCATCGACGTGGGTAACCTGCAAGATCATCAACGACGGGAGGATGGCTGTCTCGAGAGCGAGCGAAACGACGGACTGATCGGAACTCGAAGTGAACAATCGACGCATGCGTGAAGGTGTAAAGCTAGCTGTCGAGCGCGCCAATGCTCCAGCCAATACATCATTCAAAACGTCGATATTGGAAAATTGGACTTACGGCACCATCTGTGGAGTTCACAGCTAACGACGGACCCAGGAGAGAGGGGAGAGACGAAGAATGCGAGATGTGCTGTTTTTCGTTTCTTCCAAGTTTTCGACTTGCCGTGTGCGGACACGTTTTAACGATACTTAGTTTTTTTTTGGTTATTTTTGGGAAAAATCCTTGAGTATTTCTTGCGTTTGAAATTTAACGTATATTTTAATTAGCCACGACGTAGTGTGCTGATTTTGGGTTGCCGAAAAATAAAGGCAGTGCAACGATAATTAGCTGTTGCTAATTAGTTACTCGACGAAAGCGTCATAAAGTACGACGCGTGTTTTGGTGTGATTGTTAGTCGACGTGTCCGTGTTCCGAAGAAGCAACAAGTATCCTCGCCGAGGCATCTATTATCCAAGAGTCCGACGGGGAAGCCGAGAGCGACTTGGTGGCAGAAACAACCCAGGAATAACTTCAGGTCGACGCTGTGACCAGGGTGAGTGGCTTTGTCTCAATTGAAGTAGCTCGTGGGATTCAATTTTTTTAATTAAACAGTTGGATTGGGTTCATTAAATAATTAATTTATTTATTACTAATTATACTCGACACTAGTTGAGTCATAGTGTAAAAACGTCAAGGCTAAGTTGAGTCAGTCAGCAGAGATAATGCCACGAGGTATTTAGGTGCCGCCATATTTTTTTTTGTGTGGGTTTACGGTTGTATTATTATTATTGTTCGTTATAAGAATTACGCTGGTTGATTTTGTACTCCCGGGGTAATCGATGAGTTCGATTACCCATTGATCGAGCTTCGGGTTCGTGCGATTTACCGACGTTGAGTAAGAGGTTCGCCTACGGAGAGGGAACCCGAGAAACGGCTGCCGCGTCCGAGAAAGGCAATCGGACGTAAGTTGCCCACTCTCAGCGGAGCGTTTGGGACTTAAAATAGAATTTGAACTGTGTGAGACTCAGTGACAGAGAACTGAGTGATTATTAAATTTTCTTTACTTAAGTATTTAATTTAATTATTGAGTAAATTCGACGATTGAATTTTATAATTAAAGTTTAATTAAATTCGGCGAATAGATTATTTAAATCTTTAAATTTAATTTAGCTATTCTTAATTGAATTTTGGCGCATCGATTATCGAGTTTACTTATTTAATTAATCGTTATTAATTAAAGCAAGCGGAGATTTATTTTTTTTTGTGTTGTTATTAATTTTAATTAATCATCATTAATTAAAGCCGGCGATTCGATTTATTTCTTTGAGTTAATCAATTGTTATGAACTGAATTTAGCGAAGATTAATTTGTTTTGTTAATTTACTGAAATTAACTGAATTGATGCAACGATTTATGTTTTATTATCTTACTTAATTGTATTTACTTGAGTTCAGCGAAGCTTATTGTTTTATTTAGTTAATTAATTGCCGTTAATTAATTTGAGCGAAGATTGATTTTTCTGATTCGATGGTTATTAGTTTAGCTGAGCGAAGGTTCATTATTTTTTTTTTGGTATTTAGCGAGTTATTATTAAGTGGATTATTATGATTAACTCATTGTTATTATTGCGGCGACTTTGAACTTTTTCCTTGTTCGGGTTGCGAACTGCGAATTGATGACAGCGTCGACGATTATTTTTATTAATTTTCTTTGCGTTTACTTCTTGATTTGTCAATATTAACCAATCGTTTTCATTTATTGTTAATTAATTTATAATTTAATTTTCTCTATTAATTTTTTTAATTAATTGCGAATTAATGCGAGCAATCCCGAATACTTTCCTCGTTCCTCTATAATTAAGTCGTACCCTTAAGGCCCGCCACCCGACGAAGAGAGTCCCAGACCGGAGTAGCCGGAAATCGACGTGATCGGAGCAAAGCTCCTGGCGCTCAACAACAGGTAAAGTAGGTAGGCCAGATTATTTATTTCGGACTTCGTCCTCGCTAACGCACGGGGACGAAAATACCCGTTATAACATTTATTGCCATCATTTTGTCGACATTCTTCTAAAAATAATTTTAAATCACTTGGAAGATTCTCAACTTCACTATTATCAGCAATATCGAATAATTTGTTCAATTGATTAACGAAATTTTCCACTTTGTGCTTTTGATTGTCTGAGAGATTGTTAAGAGATTTTCGTTTCTTAATGTCTTTGTAATCGTCATAAAACTTTTCAAATTTCCGAATACTATTTTGTTTCAGTGTCGTGGGAGTTCCAATTTTATCCCACATAGCCTCTAATTCATCGATAGCTTCGGTAGTACTGATACGTATAGTCAATTTCAACGTCAAATGTTTATACATAAATAAATTAATAACGTCACAATAAGTAGGTCATTTATAACAATTAAATTCTTTAATTTGAAAGCCAACTAAATAGTTATATGTCCTATTACCAATTACTTCAGTCATAATGAACAATAGTTAGGTTAGAAAGTTAATGAAATGTAATCAAATAAATACTGAAGAATATCAAGAACTAATTTAAATACGATATATACCATTAAACACAAGTGACAGCAAAAAATTGATATTAAAATAGTAATTTGAATATATTTTATTAAAAAATTGGCTTATTCTGTCTTAGTATCAGCGTCAATTGATTCTCGGATTAATCACTTAATACAACAAACAATGAGAAAATTATTTTGAGGTTAGGTATGCCATAAAGGATCAAATTTGTCAACAAAGACAATAGAGACGGTAATATCATGCTAATTAACTAGAGCAATGTTAGAATATGCCATCTCGGGACTGCTTGGTGCAATTTTTCAAAGAATGATTTCTACTTATACAAAGTTGGCGTGAATAAAGTTGACAATGAAAAAAATTAAATTTTTTGCTAATTTTGGAATATTGTTACAATAAATTGAATAATCTTCATTTTTATTTTTTTGGTAAACGACAGAAATGTTGAAAAATTGCAAGATCTATGTTACAATTTTATTCTTGTTGTTTTTTTATTAATTAGTGTGTTTTAATATTTATTATGAGTGAGAAATCATAATGATTTCAAAAAAATTCTTAGTGTAGGGAAATATAATGGTAATAAATAAAAAAAATGAATCTAAATAACATTATGAGTTAGTATTTATCAATTTCTTACGTTTTCCGGTATAAAAATGGCTCTAAATTCATTAAATATTGGTTGGATAACTTTTTTTTTATGAGTCAGTCCTTTTTTTCTTCCTACTTTTGGCGGATTGCTCGAAAAATTAAAAAAAAATATATTTTTTTCAAAAACTGTACTTTGACGACTCCTACCGGTGAACCAGTGCGAGTTACACAGAAAAACTCGAAAGCTATTTTAAAGAGCGTGAAATTCCCCACAAGATCCATCAAACCGATTTGCAATATTGTAAAAGCCGGGTAAGCATTAGAAATTAAAAAAAAAAAAATTTTTTTACATGCATTTTAAATGGTAAAACTTTAAATTTTTATTGTAAGTACTTAAAATTATTATTAAGAGCTTAAACTTGGTAAGAATTTTTTTTTCTATATGTAGATTAATATTTTGCATCAGCACCGAAAAAAAAAAGGTGTGTGTGCGATTCACACACGATAGAAGTGAAACTTCAGTGAATCGACAAAAGAATGAGATGAATATTTATAACAAGGGTAGGATAATTACAAAGTTTAATTGTTCAAAAATGAAAGTATTTTGATTAATTTTAAAAGATATTTTATATTTTATTTAACATATGTTACATAATCTATTACTCAAGTTCCATATTTTCAGTTTCAACAAATGATACAAGAGGCTTATGATAACTAAAATACGATACAAATATTTTAGTTTCAATTTGGTTGATATATCTTTGGAACACTGCATCTATTACCGTTTTTGATCTTGTAGTTGATTGAGTGCGATTGTTACACATTTTTAAATAAAATGTTGTATCGAGAAACTCAATCAAAGGAAGCGCTGTATCTGATGCAAAATTTATGTTAAAATCCCCACTTAAAATCATCGGAATTTTATCATAATTCTTTTTGAGAATTCGCGATACCTTTGGGGTATATTTGATCAAATTTTCATGTATAAATTCAATAACTGATTTTATTGATTGGTTGGGAAAGATGTAAATTGCTACGATCAAAATTAAATCTCCTTGGTCATTTCTGCTCTCACAGGCACATATTTCTCCAACTTTCGAAAGCTGAACAGACAATGATTCTAGCTGTTGTGCATTGAGATCCATTTGTGGCGTAACAACACGGGCTCCATCATTTACGTTGTGATAAATTGCTACTCCGCCTGCCCTCGTACGTGGTCTTTTGTAATTAACAACAATATTAAAATTTGGAATGTCTACAATATCTTCATTATTCATCCATGTCTCCGAAAGAATTAAAAAGTTTGACGATGACACTATATTGTCATGTTGCAGATCTTGTACATGAGCTCGTAAGCTTTGACAGTTAAAGGTAAACAGTGACATCCCTTTTCTTTTATTTAAGAAATCATATAAAACATTTGTAATTGTCTCAAGTCGATTCAAGTTCAGCCTTCGAAATTCATGTTGTAGATCAATTGTAGATACTGACGCTCTTCGGTCTGAAAAACATTGATATATTAGTTTATACTTAAAACAGGATTAAAAAATATTTACACTTACCATTTATTACAT
The DNA here is from genome assembly GCF_020080835.1 of Cotesia glomerata. Taxonomy (NCBI): domain Eukaryota; kingdom Metazoa; phylum Arthropoda; class Insecta; order Hymenoptera; family Braconidae; genus Cotesia; species Cotesia glomerata. The sequence goes on from NC_058164.1 coordinate 11,876,197, forward strand.
CAGTCACATTGACACTTATATCTGAACATCTATTTTGATTGTTCAATAATTGTTTTTTACGTGCACGAAACTCGCGACTACGTTCTGTTGAACTTTTTGCTGAATTTTTTTTCATTTTAATTTCATTTTTTTTGCGTCGATATTGACGACACATTTCGGCATTAGTTTTCGGCATTTTATAAAATTTATTATTTAGTACAAGATATAAAAATACTCACAAACAGTTAAATAATAACACACCACGCTATCTTACTAAAACGCTGTAATACGCAGCCGCATACAGTGTACAGTAAGCTCACGTAGTTTTCACATGCACTACACACGTTAAATGCTCAAATACAAGCACGTATTAAACAGTGTGCAATATACATACACACTGACATCTGCTCTCTCGCTCTGGCTCACAAATTACAGGCGACTATGCTTAGAAGACGGGAGTGGGGACGCTACGAAGTATGGCACAAAGAGGAGAGACCGATAATATACAAATTGTATGTATATTTCTGTCTCATTCTTTCCCCTGGCTTCATCCTACACATTTTTGTATTTGTGTCTCTTACCTGTCGTTTTTTTGTTGCATCCGGTTTGAAATCACAACGATTCTAAAGAAGTTTCACTTCAAAAAAAAATTTTTTTTGCGGAAATGAACCACCCTAATATATATATATATATATATATATATGTATTAGGGTGGCGCAAAAAACCGACTATTTTTTTTTTTTGTCTCGAGTGAAAAAATGTTAGTTTTTGATGTTTTATGAGCTTTCTCCAAAGGACAGCTTAAAAAAAAATTTTTAAGATGTCGCTCCAAATTTTTTAAAATTTCAAAAATCCTCAAAAATCGAATTTTTTTTTTTTTTTAATTTTTTTTCTCGTTACGGTATAATTTTATAGACTAAAAAAAAATAAGTTTCTGAAAATTTTAGTTCAAAATTTGAATTTTGAAAGGTTACTCATAATTTTTTTCAATTTATTTGTGCATTAGTTTAGATTTTTTCGAGCGACTTTTAATATTCAAATTAAAATTCCATGCATTTTATTTTTTTTATTTAAGGTAAAAGCCCCAATATATGATCATGTACCAGTATATGATCACTCCATGTATTTGTATACCTATATTTGTGAATATAGATATACAAATACATGGAGTGATCATATACTGGTACATGATCATATATTGGGGCTTTTACCTTAGTACAATAATCGATAAAAATACATCACGAGATGAACTAAAAATCAAGCACAACATAGAAAATATAATTTTTTTTTTAATTTAATAATTTTATTTAATCAACTGCCAGGCGTGGGTTCGAATCCCAAGCTGGTCTTAGAAACCAGCTTGGTTGAGATTTGACCTTGCCGCGTAGGTTAAGATTTTTTCAAACCAAAAAGACCCCAACGTACCACTCCCAACACTTAAAGTCGGCGATATGACTAATTGAAGAAAAAAAAAAAAAATTATGAGCGACCTTTCAAAATTTAAATTTTGAACTGAAACTTTCAGAAACTTACTTTTTTTTGGTTTTTGATTTTTGAAATTTTAAAAAATTAGGAGTGACGTCTTAAAAATTTTTTTTTAAGCTGTCCTTTTGTGAGGGCTCTTAAAACATCAAAAACTAACATTTTTTCACTCGAGACTCAAAAAAAAAATAGTCAGTTTTTTTGCGCCACCCTAATATATATATATATATATATATATATATATATATATATACTAGCTGATACCCACCCGCTTCGCTGGGCATACAATAAAATTTTATGTTGTAACCTAGATGAAAAATATAAACAAAATGATTAATTTCAAAAGATAATTAATATAAATTTTGAATTAGAGAAAAGTGATTGTTTATGATAACCGGTGTTAGCGAGTATTAAATATATGAGAAAAGTATTTTATTATTAATAATCAATCAATCAATGGGTCAGTTAGTCAGTAAATCTGTCATTAGACAGATTTCCGCATCACCCATGACGTACTGTGTAGTGAGATGCGTTCCCATTATAATAATGTTATCCTAAACATTTAGTCTAGACCGGATAGGTCAAATGGTAGAGTAGCCGACATGTCACCGGAAGGTTCTGGGTTCGAATCCCTGTCCGAGCTATCTGAATTTTTCTCGCATATTCTGTAAACTCTTATTAAGAAGGTCCTTCCTATTTCTTTCTCAATCTCTTCCTCCTCCAATTATTCTGTTACGTGAATGTTGGAACGATTCACGTAATAATTATCCGTAACTCCTATTCTTTTCCGCTTCATAGTATTATTTAATTTTAAAAATGTCAATAATTTTTTAATTTTAAAAAATGTTAATAATAAAATACTTTTCTCATATATTTAATACTCGCTAACACCGGTCATCACAAACAATCACTTTTCTCTAATTCAAAATTTATATTCATTATCTTTTTGAAATTAACCATTTTGTTTATATTTTTCATCTAGGTTACACCATAAAAATTTATTGTATTCCTATCGAAGCGGGCGGGTATCAGCTAGTTATTAATAAATTCATAACAAATTAAGTGGTATTAAAAATATATTTATTATTACTCATTTTATTAGAAATTATCTTAAATCGACCGTTTTTATAATAATTTAACGATATCGTTGTAAAATTTTAGAGAAGACGCATCAGACACAATTTACCATTTTAATTTTAATCATTAAAATCAGTATAATCATTTAACAATATCAACTTGATAATATTTATGTTTAATTTATCTGTGTTATGATATAATCGAGTTCATCCTTCATGATTATTCCAATACATATAAGTTATTTCAGTTATTAATGATTTAGCTATTCTTTCTTAAAAACGTATGATTATGAATTCCTACTGTCCCAACAGTCAATCGATAAAATTTAAAATCAATCATTTTGACAGTTATTATAGCAACGGTAACCATGATAACGGTAACCATGGTAACGGCAACCATGGTAACGGTAACCATGGCAACGGTAACCACGGCAACGGTAACCATAGCAACGGTAACCATGGCAACGATAACCATGACAATGGTAACCATGGCAAAGGTTGATTAGCGTGGGTGGTTGTAGGGGGGTTGAGTTCGATAATTTACGGGTGCCACTGATGGTTTCTTAGATTAGAGGGTCAAAATGATATTTCGCTCCCAAAAAAAGAGAGAGATATAGGGAAGGGGAAAGATTATAGGGCACGGGAGGGAGGAGAAAGAATGAGAGGGAGGGAGGGAGGGCATATGTGATGGTAGACGAAAAATTCATTTTGGCTAGGAATTGCGTAAAATCCGTTCTTAGTGAGCGTCTACATCACGAATGGAGTAACTATGCTAAATTTCAAGTCAATCGGACGAATAGTTTCGGAGATCTCGTGATGAGTGAGTGGTATTTCGCTTATATATATATAGATTAGAGGGTCAAAATGATATTTCGCTCCCAAAAAAAGAGAGAGATATAGGGAAGGGGAAAGATTATAGGGCACGGGAGGGGAGGAGAAGAATGAGAGGGAGGGGAGGGGAGGGCATATGTGATGGTAGACGAAAAATTCATTTTGGCTAGGAATTGCGTAAAATCCGTTCTTAGTGAGCGTCTACATCACGAATGGAGTAACTATGCTAAATTTCAAGTCAATCGGACGAATAGTTTCGGAGATCTCGTGATGAGTGAGTGGTATTTCGCTTATATATATATAGATATATATATATATATATATATATATATATATATATATATATATATATTAGGGTGTGCCAAAATGTAACTTCCGTGGAGAACCTTTTAAAATTGGAATTTTGATTTCCGCTTTTAACAGGGGCTGCGTTTGGGCATTTCCTGAGATATTTTGGTGTGAGACAATGTATTTGATTTTCATCGAATTTTTTAACAGAAGCTTAGTTTAGGCATTTCCGGTGAAAATTCAAAATTTGGCCGGAAGTACCCAATTAAATCTCCTGTTAAAAAATTCTATGAATATCAAATACATCGTCTCACACCAAAATATCTCAAGAAATGCCCAAACGCAGCCCCTGTTAAAAACTTATATATATATATACTAGACGACCCGGTGAACTTCGTATCATCTACATATATTTGTGAAAAGTATAGTCAAAACTTAATACAAAATTTTTATTTACAGTAAATGCAACATATTTATACACTTAATTAATTTAAAGCTTTCTGATGGACTACATTTTTAATCTTTTCTTACGGTGCGTAAATATATAAAGATGGTGGTATTCTGACTCACGAACACGCGACGTATAATTTCCCATGCACGAAACACGGAAACTCCGATTTGATTCCCACATTTGATTAACTTCGACAACCTAAGTCAGGTCGTCTTCTCCTTGGTATTTTGAAACAATAACAATAAAAAATTTCTTGCGCACTGACAAACTGATGATAGATTTTATTAATTGTCTTGAAATTAATTTATTTCTTTTAACAACTAACTGACACTTTTCTTTATTTCTGAAAACAAAACAGACCAAAAAGATCGGACCTCACTTCACAGCTAGGAACGGACCCAAAGAGATCGGACCTCATTACTCAGCTCAGAACATTGTGTATTGGAAAACTAAATTGTCGTTTTTAGTATTTTCTGTTGTTTATTATTTATGTTTTTCATCGTTTAAACCTTCCCTGAACTTCTAAAATTTCCTGTTTCTCTTGAGATTTTATCAAATTTTATATCTGTAGGAACTGATATTTGAAGAATATGAATTTTTTGACAATTAATACCCCCGCACTCTTATATGAGAGGAATTTCATAAGATCCTATTCGAGATGATTTCTACATTATAAATAAAAGATTCTTACAAAACTTCGAGTCTATAGAAACTATTGTTTGGAAATGATAGTTTTTCATTGCTGACGTCCCCGCAATCCCTTTTGGGGTTAGAATTTGATAAAATCCATTCTTAGCTGAACTTAAAATTATACACGAAGATTCCTACCAAATTTAGAGTCTGTAAATTTAACATTTTAACACCCACCCCCGCAATCTTTATTGGGGGTGGGTTGCTGTAAAATCCGCTCTTAAAACATTTCCGCACCACATATGGAAGACTCCAACTAAATTTGTCGTCTGTAGGACCTATAGTTTGAAAATTAAAAATTTTCATTGTTAATATCTGCCCCCGCATCCCCCTGTGGAGTGAGCTATCGTGAAATTCGTTCATAGATTATTTCTATATCCCTTACAGAAGATTCCTACCAAATTTGGGGTTTATAGGATCCATAGTTTAAAAACGGGAATTATTCATTGTTAACGCCCCCGCAATCCTCTTTGAGGGAGGATTTTTTGAAAATTTTTTTACATACAAACCTTCTCCTGAAAATTCTGAAGACAACAACAAAAAAATTAGCCCAATCGGTCCAGCCGTTTTCAAGTGATGCGTGGACATACATGCGGCATTTTATTTTTATTTATATATATATATATATATATATATATATATATATATATATATATATATATATATATATTGTAACAGGATAAAACTACCCTGCATCGATAAGTCGCCAGAGATCGATAACTATTCGATTAGCACTGGTGCGCCTCGATCTTCGGGCCTAAAGAGAGAGTAGGAGGGGGTAGTTTGGGGTTATTATATAGGTGAGCCGTGCATTGCAATGGGGAGAAGTAGTGTAACCGCCAGACAGTGTGCCACAGAAATCAAGAGGGACCGATCCCCGGAGTTACGAGACGACAGAAGCCAATAACATCTAGGACTCCAATCTCGAGTAGTGAGTTAGATCGTCGTATATTCAACAAGGTATCAATAATTACTCTGTGGGCTAGGAGTGGACCGCGGGGTTTATATTCGGTTTACTTCTCCTCTGATTAATTATTCTCAATAATTATTTAATTTCAATTGATTTTGATTCGTTAGTTGCCGTTGAGCGTCCCTCAAGGGGGTTTATACCCGAGGACTGCTCAAAGACCTTGCGGTGTTAATTGTCGTGAGAATTTATTTTATAATAATAATTTACTCGATTTATTATTGATAATTTTGAACATCTGAAAAATCGGTTTAGTTGAAAATATTTTATTTAATAAAATAAAACCGAGAAATAAATTCTTCGAGAAAGTTCCGTTCTTCTCACGGATCAGACAAGCGTCGGTCGAATTTTACAACGCAGTTAACGTGTACCCAGGGTCAAAGTCTACTACGCACTAACGAACACCGGCGTCCATTTTGAGCACGCAAATTCTTTACTGATTATTTCACGTGATAATTTATTATTAAGAACAATTGAATTATTATTAATTAATATTATTTGTTACAAGGAAATATTTATTTAACATTATATTATTTATTGAGAATTAATTTATTGAGATTTCGGCGCAATTGAGACTGATTTACCCATGGATAATTTTTCGTTAATTTATTTTATATTGAGATAAATTGTTTATTAATTATTTATTTTAATTGGAAAATTCTACGGGGTTAATTTACATTGAACTTAAGTTCAGGAAATTGTTTAGATAAACATTTTGTCATTTATTGAAATCTATTTATAAAAATATTTAATGACGTGGATTAAGTCCAAGAAAGTTAGTTAGAATTTTATAAAGAATATTCTTAGAATTTATTTAATGTTCAGTATTAAACTCGTGATTGAATTGGAATAAATTTAGGCGTCGGATTTTAGTTCGAATTTTTGGGAATTAAATTATTATTCGTGAAAATTGTTTTATAATTTAAGGGCTAGCTATTGACTGAATTGTTTTAAGTAGAGAGTTAATGTAATAATTTTCTGGAAATAAATTTCGTTAATAATTTTCATAAAATTAAGTAAAGTAAAATCAGTGTGTGTGTGTGAGACGCGTGGGTTATGAGTGTATGAGTGTTAACAGCGTTCCCTCGTGCATTGCGTTCTCTGTGCGAGGTGTTTCGTTGGCTAGGTACTTAAGGGGTATTATGTGTGTTAGCTACATATAGTCTTGGTTTACGCTGCGTTCACTAGGCTGAGGCTCCTATAGCAGTGTGTGGTTGATGAGCCCTCGTGCACAGTGCGTTCCTTGTGCGAGGTGTCTTGTTGATAGTTAAAGGTTTAGTCAGTACGTTAGTTAGTCGTCTTGTTCTGGTTAGCCGTTAGTCGGCTAGACGACCTCTGTCACACAGTGTGTTCCTTGTACAAAATAATAAAATAGTTCTGGTTAGCCGTTAGTAGGCTATAGTTTTAAGTTGATTATAGTGTGAGTGAGTGTGTGATTAAAAGTTGTTAAATTGTTTTGTTAATAAATTTTTGGATCTATTGTTAAATAAAAATTTATTTATTTCAGATCACCTTCCTGCACTCTCTCTCTCCCTGTAAGATAAGCTCAGCTCTGGTCCCGGTTCCAGGAACCGTGATTAAAAATCCTGGTGGCGCCCTTTTATTTATTAATTTAGATTCATTTTATTTAGTTTATTGTTTTAATTAATTTAATTTAAGGGGCCAACTGAGCGGCATAAAAACCCGTTACAATATATATATATATATATATAAATATATACATATATAAACTTTTGAACCATATGCATTTTCTGAATCCGCTTGACGAGCTGAGTCGAAATATAGCAAAATTTTTCAAAAATTCCGTCATGAGGACCAATGCAATAGTTAGATTTCTATGAAATCTACTAAAAAGGCCATTCGGCAGCTGAAATGAAATTAGATTTTTCAAATTAAAAAAATTTATTTTTTATAAAATAACATAAATAATAATAGATATTTTAATTCATTGATTAATAGAAAATTCAGTAAATAATTTAAAACTATTTAGAACTAATTTTGTTAAAAATAAACATTAGCTAGTTTTGTTACAACAATAGTGTGAGTTGAGTAAGTAGAATTCTAATATCAAGTTATTGAAAATATTTCTATTTAATATTAAATTACAACCATCGAGCCAAACAAAACCACTGCAATAATAAAATTTCACTTTTAATGAAATTCGGCTACTGCAGTTATTTCGAAGATTTTACTAATTTTTTCGAACGGCGAAAAATCTACATCTGTTTCAGCTGTCGAACGTCTTTTTTTATCGCTATCATCTTTAAATAAAAGTCAATATTCTTGGAAATTTCGTTGGCATAACACAAGATCTCACCAAAGAATGAGTAGTGTTCACCAATACGATCTCATAAGAAGCGTCACCTTCTGCCGATTTGCATCTAAAATTTATACAGGACGCGTCTCGTTAACAGTGCCTGGAGGTGTGTACTATGTAGAAACGCTCACATCAAGCCTGTACTGAACACGCCTGTCAGTTGCAATCAATCTACTGATCTGGAATAGGAACAAACGTTCTGTATTCAAAGACAAATATATTCTACTGTTCAATGAGATTTCTAACTTGATCTTCTATTTGAGGTTGATAGAAATTTTATAAAAAAACGTGTATGACGTTTTCTTCTCCCCTAGTAGAAATAATCGAGTTTTCACTGGATATAAACCAGTAACTGGCCAGTGATATCGAGTAAAAACTTGAAATCGCGCCACCTACAACTAAGTCATAAACATTAGTTACACCGACAGTGTATCTTTACTAGTGTGTGTATGTTTGTTTATTTTTTTTGTTAACCTGTACGCATCATTATTGTAATTATTATTATTAAAAAACAGTATAAATCAATCAAGATTAGTGTTTATTAACGTGTAAATAATTTCCAGTATATATTTCAAAATGGATACAGTGAAAAAAAATGACACAATATATAAATTGCGACTGTGGGCATTAAAAACAAATCTCCAATTCAAAATAATTATTTTCTTATTCTATTGTTAGATTTATTATTAGTCTATCAGACTAATGATGTTATCTATTTTATAATGTACACATAAATGAAACTTTTTTATATCATATCGTTTATTAAACATTATTTTGAATTTATTTGACAATTTTAATAATGCCTAATAACCTCAGAATTCGAAACTGACAGTTTCACTAAAGCCGCCATAATGTTTTGTTAGATCTCTAGTAAAACTGGCCAGTTACTAGACAGAAACTTGATATTACACTGGCCAGTTACTGGTTTAAGTCTAGTAAAACTGGCCAGTTACTGGCTAAAAACTTGATTTCATTTCTACTAGGGTCGTTCTCATTTTCTTGGGTAAAATACTTTTCTGTAACAATTCTAAGGTTTTCGATTCAAAATTAAAACTTAGAAATAAAAATTAGGAAAACGTTTGACCCTAAAGGCCCCCGAATTGTAATTTAGAGCCTATATAGATCCCTCGAACCCGGAATAGATCCGACTGAGAGCCCTGTAGTCCTTTAACTCCGACTTTGAACCCAGGGATCCGAACATTCACCGATATACAATATCAGTCTTTTAATATTAATAAATTTCTACTAATTATTTTTAAAATATTTATGATGATAAAAAAAATTAAAGATTAAAAAAATTTTTTTTTGCTAATCAACTCAGTATCGTCCAAAACGTCAAGATCAGTAAAAAAAATTTCTTTAATTTACCAACGCCAAAAGGGCGAATTTCAAAGGTATCCCTTTTGGTTTTATAAAAATTTTTTTTAAAGTCAAAAAGGCATATAAAGAAAATTATGTTTTTTTATTATAAAACATGAAAATAATGCAGCATCGCAGAAGCAATATCATAGTACTGGTAAAAAATGAAAAATGAAACTATAAAAAGGAGTAAAGTGAGCAACAAAAAAAATTTTTTTTTTATTTTCTTAAAATTGTCAAATTTTTTTTTTCAGTTTTATTTGACTCTATTTGGAACTCGAAAATTACCCAATTTTGTTCTCTTTTTCTTGTTTTAAAGCTATATTGTAACCCTGGCGGTTTCGGCGACACGGTGAAAGCACGGTCGATTGACGGTTGTTTCACGGTTGTTTCACCGTGTAAAGTTCGTTCTTACCGAGCGGTTTGTCAGTCAGCATCGGATACCGTTGTGAACGATGTCTACTATAAATTTATCGAATATATACGGTGCATACGCAAGTGAATCTACGACGTTATGACCGACACTGTACGCTCAATATACTGTCGAAATACGATAATTTTACGCTGTCACGGACAATAAAATAAAAAAAAATATTTCGGACATTCTAGACCGGGGCTCGAACCCGACTCATCTAGTTGCGCGCCCGAGACTTTACCAGTTCAGCTATCTGAGACACTGTTCGAAACGATTAAATCAGTCACCTCATAAAGTGTCAAAACCAAGTCATTTTTTTTTTCATTGTACAAATAAAAATAGCTTAAATAAATTTATATTTTTTCCATGACTTCAAAATAATAATCGTAATAAATGATTTAAATTTTTGATGATTACAAAAATCTTGATTTCGAAATTACGGTGAAATTATTAACTGTATAAAAAAAGATCTGAAAAAGAAATTGTTAAAAAAAAATATCTCATAATAATTTTTTTTGATAGCAAACAATTTTTCCGTAATTTTGAAATTAAAGTTTTCGTCTCTAAAAAAAAAAAAGAACTCAAATCTTTAATAATGGATTCGAATTTTGGAATTACGGTGAAAATATTAGACGTGCAGAAAATATTCAAAGTTAAGTTGAAAATAAATTATAATTTATTAATTAATTAATTGTTGAATAAAATATCTCCCGATTAAAAAAAAAAAAAAAAAAAAAAACAATATTATATTTTTCATAAACAAAAATTATTACGGTTTTTCATTTAAGACTATGAAAAAAATACAACACTTGTTCCTGACTTACCGACATTATACGCTCGTTTCACGGTCGTTTCACTTACAGACTACTGTGCATCCACCACCGAGTTACGGTTCTTTGACAATTTATATGTTTTCGAATGACTGTTAAATGACAGACGATCGATCGATGATCTACGATTTTTACTCAGATAAAAAATCGGAGAAGTCAAGTAAAAATTTGGTTTTTCGAAGAGTGAAGTATGATAACTATACAGAATAAAAATCATAAAGTAACAGTGAAAAACTTTCACAATGATACTCGTCGTTCACTGTCAAACGATGACCGTTCGATAGTCAAGTGACGGTCATTCGACGATCATTTGTCGACACTGTAAATTCACGGTACATTCACCGTCGTTACACGATCATTTTATCGTGACCACGAATCCGCCAGGGAAGATTCAAATTAAGAAAAAATTAACTCTTTTAAAAAATGACTATTATGATTAAATATATTTGGGTCATTCCATGTCAAATCGACCAATAGTTGGAATGGACCCTTTCGATTTGGATAAATACTGGTCAGAAGTTTTCTTTCATCACAAAACAAAATTCTGCCAAAGGAAAAAAAATAAAAAAATTTTTTTCAAAAGATTTGCAAATTCGAAATTTCGCGATTTTTTCAATTTTTTAATTTTGTTTTTGTTATATCTTGAACGCTATTATAGATATAGAAATGGCCATTCATTTGTTGGAAAGAGGACACTTGGGGCTATTAAAAGAAACATTTTGGAAAAAAATTTTGAAAAAAGCCAAATTTGTCAATTTCGGAATTTTTGTAAATCGTCAAAAATGACGGTCGACATTAAAATTTTGACTCGATTTTTTTTTGTATAATACCTTGTACTGATTTTAAAAGATCCTGAAATTTATAGAACTGTTTTTTGTTTTTTCAAAAATATAAATTTTTGAATTAAAAAAAAAAATTTTTTTTTGTTTTCTTATTTTTATTCTTATTTCTTATTTTTTTAACGCATGATATATTTTGTCCGTTTATTCACTTTAATTACAGATTTTAACGCCAAATAACTCACACAGATATTAATTCGAATAAAAATCAGAAATAATGGGATGAGAATATCGATTTTTTTTCGATCTTTCGAAAACTTGTTTACTTACTGTAAAATGCTGAAAATGCGGGAAAGCGGAGGATCAGGTTTTGGTCTGGATATCTCAATTAAAACGCGGAAATATTATTAAAATCAGCACTATAAATTTATTTACACAAATTACACTTAATATTTATTTAATATGTTAGCGGATTGTTTAAATAAAAGCGGATAAATAAAGCACTGCGTGATTAATAAAGCGAAGCCGGTTAACACGTGATTGAGCGCACTGCCGACACTGGAAAAGCGGAGAATTGTTTTTACAAATAACATAATTTATCTGTAACAAACTAAAGCGGATTAATAACAATTAAATTAAGCGAAAGTAAAGTAACAGTAATGGCGACTTGTTGCAACGAAAGCGTGGAAGCGAAAGATTCTAATAATAATGCGTCTTCTTCCTCGTCGACTTGGGGAAGAAGGCTGATTGCGCATGTCAGCGGAGCGATCAGCCAATCACACCACCGAGACATAGCGTCATCAGTCAAGCTAAGCTTTCATAGGCGGTTAGTTTTTGTGGGAACTAGCGGTAGACAGGAGCGGCTCGTGAAATTGGGAGTCCACCAGGGGCGACTTTATCGCGGCTGGGCCTGTTCACTGAACACTTACAAATTTTTGCACATCAATATTACTCAATCTCTCAATCTCGCAATTGTGCAATCAAAGTTGCAAAAAAAAAAAAAAAATTTTTTTTAATTCAAAAATCCACATTTTTGAACAAACAAAAAACAATTCTAAAAATTGAGGATCTTTGAAGATCAGTACAAGGTATTGTACAAAAAAATTTAAACCAAAATTTTAATGTCAACTGTCATTTTTGACAATTTTAAAAAATTCAAAATTTGACAAATTTGGCATTTTTCAAAATTTTTTTGCTGATGATGGTTCAATGTAATAATTTGAATATTTCACCATTGAAAACTTTAGATTCATAGCATGTATGAGCCCATACAGGTCCTAAATTTTTCACCAAGTCAGGTAAATGGATTAACAAGTGTTTATTTAATTTATTGTTAAACTAAAACAATTGCGTATCGTCAAAATTAAAGTGGTCTTAAAAAAATTAAAATATAACGATTCAAGTTGAATTTTTAATATTGATAATTTTAAACATTATAACTTACAGTAAAATATTAAAAATATACAAAAGTATGTACAAAATCTTTAGTAATATAAGAAGTTGACTTTTGCATTTTTTTAACTAATAAATATTCGTAAAAATTTGTTGATTTTCATCAAAACACAATATTAAATAACATAAATTATATAAATAATTAGCCGTCACACTTCGTCACCTTGTAGATTTAGTTTATAAGAATGATGAGATGTGCATCAACTCATCGGTCGTACGGTGTAGGAGTTAGTTATCGGTCTGGCAAGCGCGTGGCTCGGGTTCGAATCTCGGTTAGAACGGAATGCGAAAGTTGCGAAAGTCAGGTCCAAATTAAGAGTCAAACGGTCTAAACTTGTATTAGGTCTACATCAAAATCCAAATAAAAAAATGACACTTAAAAGTTCTTTTTTTATCATTTTTTTTAAAAAGGCATGAGCCAGACTTAAAAATGAACTATTATTATTGTCACGAACGGAGTGAGTGACGGGCGTAAGGACTATGAAATAGAAATCTCAAATATCCGAACGTTGTCATTTTGTCCGTTCGGGAGCTAAATTAAAAATTGCGTTGGAGTGTGGAGCGGTACACTAGCTCAAACGTTATCTCTAAGGATTTACTTAGAGAGAGTAAGGATGATGGACTCCTGCTGACTTCGGTCACGAGTAACCTATTCCATTGTCTAACTGAATTCTTATTTGTTATAGAGATCTTATTTTATTTAATTGTGTAATTTAATTCAAAGTAAAAAGAGTATAACTCTGTTAATTGAATTTATTGAGACAAACCAGTTAATAAGTTTACAAATTTGGGTTACAAATATAAATGTTCAATAAAAATATTCATAAAAATGAACATAAAGGTTAGATATAAAAGATAAGTTTATAAAATAAATTTTTTGTACGCTTACCCTGGAAGTCTGCTCTTTCGAGAGTGGCCCAAGTTTTATGGGACTTTCACCTTCTATGGGTATTGTTCACTACTGAATCACCATATCTCGGATATTCCGGAGAAGTTAAGTAATTTAGATAATGGATTTTAATATTAATCGACGCTTTTAGCGGAAATGTCTATCAAAATAAAGCTTCGCGAATTTCCGCGAAGAAATCCTTAAAATCTAGTCAACGCTCTTCGGCGGAAAATACACTTCACGATTTACGCGGAAAAAGTCAACGCTCAACGGCGAAAATTCATAAAATAAAAGAAAAATTGGAATATGGCATATATCGAATGGCATATATCGAATAGCCGATAAATCACTGACTCGTATATTACGGAGTCTATTGTGCTTCCGAACAATTATTTGCCCGGAGCCGATCGACGCGGAGTTAACCAGTGGTATCCTGGTCGACATCGAACTGCCGAAAAATGATTTTCGGGCGGTTTATATAGGGTTAGCAACAACGGTGATTGTATGGGACTCATAGGAAAATTAATTCAAAAAAAATGAAAGGGAGCTCAAGGGTATCATGCGTCATCGCCTTTCTAGATTTTTCGAAACACGGATGAATCTATGCGTAGTTTGAACTATTGCCTTATAGGTCTTACTTTTACGACTTTAAGCGGAAAACGTGATGGTGACTTCACCATATTACGAATTTGAAAGTTAGAAAAACAAAGTCGTTAAATTCTGATTATCACAAAGAGATCCGGGTGATTCGTATGAACGTCATCCAATCGTAGGAAAGATGGGCCAGATTTCTCTTATACAGACTTCAAGGGTATCACAAATTGTAAACTAAAAATACGAAGTTACATATATTCAAAAGAAAAAAACAAAATTTTAAATTTTAGCAGACGTCACATTATTATTATTATTATATTTATATTGCTGTTATTGTGTTTTTATTATTATTATTATTATAAAGTAGGGTACAGGGGTTTAATATTGGACCTAATTTTTATTTCTACCAGCTCCGACTTTGGACCTTCTAGTGTCAAAAACGGAAATTTCGGCCACTACAAGGTCTAAAGTCGGAGTTAATTTAACATGCCACTAGAATCTACTTTGAGCCCACAAGTCCGAGTGGAATCCTACTTATGGATGTTTTATGTCGGCGTTAAATTTCGACTCGGGCCATTCCTGCGACTTCTCGCTAATTCCGTATCTAAGCGCTTAAAGTCAGACTCATGAGGTTTTTGAGCTCTTCGAGCTCAAAAATATAATTTGTGTTATTTTGAGCTCTCCGAGCTCGAAGAGCTCAAAGGCAGAGAATAACTTACTCTTTGAGCTCGGAGATTCTAATTTTAAGCGCTTAGATACGAAGTTAGCGAGAAGTTGCAGGGATGGCCTTTAGGGTCAACCGTTTTCCTAATTTTTTATTTATAAGACAATAAGCGCTAACATATTAAATTTAAAGTATCTTGTTAACAGTTTTATATTAACTCAATACAAATACTATTTAAATTTTTAGCCCGACAACTAAAGAATACTGCATTGGTTTGGTTACCTACACCGAGAAAATTAAATGATAGGGGTTATCATACTAAATTTGTAGCTCCAATCATCTAGGATGATTAAAAAATTTTTCAATGCAAAGATAGTTAGTGTTATCATTTTTTTTATGATAGCAGTTACCATTTTTTATAGTAACAGTTACAATCAGGATGATAACAGTCACTGTCAGGATGGTAGTAGTTACTATCAGAATGATAATATTTACTATCAAGAATAGTAATTAATATTGTTCACGAAGAAAATAAAACAGCAATGATTACTGTTTCGTACAAATGTGAAGAAAATGTTCATAGTCAGTAGTGAGTGCTGTACGAAACACGACTGGTTAATGCCAGAACACGACTCAATAGTGTGCAGACAATAGTCAGAAGTTTTTATGTAGCGCTCTCTACTACCCCAAACGTTTTAACCTCGTTTTTTTATTGGCATAAAAGGAAATAGTTTTTATGACGTTACTTTTTTGAAAATTTAGTTCCATATATACCCACGCGTGGGGGGATGCGTGTGCAGATGCATGGGCAGAAGCGTGGGTAGAAAATATACATATATAACGAAAAAGGGTTCCTTTGATGAAAGTTGACGTCAAAACTACTGAAGCTATCGGCATGAGACTACAACCTTCGGCGCAGAATTTTTCGTAAATGGATATAGGCTACTTATTTTTTCGATTTTATTAACCATTTCTCATTTTTTTTTACAATTTACTTTTACATACATTTTTTCCCGCTAAGAAAAATAAAAGACTCATTTTTTATTCATTTGTTTTTAATACGATTTTCTTTTGTTTTTATTACATCACCTTGATATTTGATTGATTTAACGTCATTTAAAAAAAGTTTAAGAAAGAAGCTAATTATGTCTGGTGAACTAAGTGTCAAAAGTTCATATGCACATGCTGATTGTATGTTTGGTTATTGAAAAATTGGTTTCAAGAAGTAAGATAGTTAGATATCTATGAAATCTACTGAAAATGTTGTTGTTTATAAACTAGGACTTTTTGAAACATGAAATTTAGACCATATCTATTGAGTTTCAATAACATTTACTAAAAATTTCCTTGCAACAAACGTCTCTTTAGCAGCGGAAAAAAAGTCATTGTAAGGTTTCCAAAACTTAACATTACATGTAGTAATTTGGTCAACGAACTAAGAATTTTACATACATGTTATTTTTGCCGATTACATAATTTATAAATTGTTCTTATTGCGGGATCGCGGGAATGTAACAGATTAAAATGAATGCATTTTCCAAACACTGGGTATGTAAAAAATACATTTGGCTACTTATTTAAATAGAGTTCGTAAAAAACATGTTAAATTTATTTTCTATGAAAAATTGATGTCGCTGAGAAAATTTTAAGTGACAAAAAAATTCTTCGCTTTTGAAGCTAGACAGACTTGCAATGACTTTAACTAAAACTTTCAATACTCATTTGGAATCTGTGCAATTCAAAACAATACTCTAATTAAATTTTAAGTCTAGATCTAAAAATGTAATCCTATAAAGCGCCCAGCGAAGCCGGCGGGTAACAGCTAGTTATTAATAACCATAACAGTAATGATATTACGAATGAGCGAATAAGTAAAGAATCTATTAGAGTTTAAATTGGCTTATTATGGATAATTTTAAAAAAGATTATTACGGATATAGTTAAATACTTATATCATAATTGTTAGTGCGCTAATACATGTATCCTTCTTATGACTAAAATTATTATAATACTATTAGTGACCCTGTTATTGGCTTAGGAACTCTTGAGTCTATGTATCAATAGCTAAATAAATCTTTATTCTAAATTAACTGATTTAAATAAATATTTTAGCATGTAACGAATTTTTCCAATCTCTGAGCCTTCCTCAATTCTCATTGGAAAGTAAAAAAAATTCAAAGCTTTGAGAGCTTGAAAATTTAAGCTATGAATAGATTATTTTAAGCTCAAAGAGCTTAAACATTATATTGTATATTGTATATAAGAGTGAAGCTCAATGCTTATTTCAAAAGTAAAGTTTGCAATTATATTGCATCTTGTGACATACACGCTATATTTCATATTAGCTTAATGAAAATCTAAGTCGAGATACGATTCTCACAGAGTTAATATGAAATAAACATTAGTATCAGATTGATGAACGTCAGCTTGTTCATAAAAAACTGCATTATCTTACTTCGATTGGTTAAGGTAGTACCACAGATACCATAAGTATCAAATGTCAAATACCAAGTTTCTTTTGATTTAGTTAGTTGATTTACTTATGTAACTTGCATTGGAGAAAAAAAAACAGAAATAATTTTTGATAATTTTTTTTTTTTAATTAATACTTACAAATGCTCTAAAACTGAACTTTCAATTATGAAAACGATTTAATACGTTATTTATTTTCATTACCTAAATTTTTATAGAAATCTGAACGGTACTTTTTGTAAAATATAATAAAATCTATGATTTCTCATAAATATCAATGATAAATACAAACATTTTTTTATGTTAATATCTTTTTTCTGGTTTTCTGCAATTTTTGCAAAATTTAACAGGTTCATTATCTCATTTGTCATTATAATGTACTAGTATGCCAAGTTTCATTTAATACTGAACGGTCATTCTATAACCGAAGGTACTACCTTAAGTCAAGATCTCCTAAGGTTATCTATTGAAGTATCACATTTAACTTAAGAACATATAGGACAGAGAATATTCAAATTTTGGACAAAATACTGAGACGCTTTTTGACCAAGTAATTTTTGAATAAAAAATCATTAAACTTGGCAGGAGTATGTTAAGGTTGCACGGACAGTACCCCGTAAGTCATAATAGAATCTAAATTTTTTTTTCATCAAAATTAAAAATTTGAATACGAAAATTCATTACTATAATTTAACCGTTACCTTACATTATTATTAATTAAAATAATTAAATAATTTCATTAACAAAAACAATAAATAGTCAACGTTTGACTCAAGTATTTTTCCACAAAACTCAGACTTGGCAACACCGCGAATAACAGCTGTTTATATTTATCTAGCTGTGTAGTGTTGAGTTGAAAAACATAACCCATAAATATACACAGGAATTATTAAAATTCAAAATTCGCGCGTTCTGTTCTGTGCAATGTTGCCAGACTGCACTGATTCACGTGGTTTATTTATTTTTAAATATGTCGGCCTGAAATTTTCGTGAATTTCTCATCTTTTGCATTAAAATATCTTTAAAAGCTTTCGTCAGAAAATTATCATTTTATTTTTAACGTATTCTACGAAAGTTGATTGACTGAAATACAAGTTTTTTGTTTTTTAATCTTCCTATGAGGTAGTCAAATAAATCGATATATGTGCAATCCGCCAATAGTCTCTATAGGCTAGATGTTAAATTTCAATTTTTTAATAATTTATTAAAGGATAACCTTTCGTCAGATCTAATCCAAAAAATTAATTTAGACGTATGAGATAGCAATTCATAACATATCAAAAAATTAGCTTGTGATATTCACAAGTGCATGAGTGTCCGAACAACCTTAATTATAGTCTTTCGTAAATTGATTCTTTTATTTTTAAATTTACTCATTGAAAAAAAATAACAAAATGATAAATAAATAGGTAGAGTTCGCGCGTAAAACTGCCTTATCTCCGGGCCCATCACATATTTAAGTAAATAAACTTTACTATGAAGAAATTAATAATAAACTTACAGCCAATATAATCTTCGAAATTGATTTATTTTTTTGGTTAATCTTTACTTTAGTTTAGATTACTTATAAGACAGAATTATTAAAATGCAGCTAGGTTTGGATAGAAAACTAATTATCAACAAAAAATTTCATTTACTATAGTTTAATTTTTTTGAACAGTGTTTGGAGTATTAACAGTCAGCCTGATAACCTCCAGTGCATTTTTATGTGTTTCAAATAAACAATCCGATACATTCAATTGGAATTTTTATCACTAGTCCAGACTGAATTACCGACAACAGACTATACTGCATGCTCTTAAATAGACAATAATGCATGTAAATAGAAATCTCCTACTTTCTCAACTTAAGTTTCAATGTTTTACTTCATTGTCTACTAATATATCAAATGGATCACATTAAATTTTTTTTTCACACTTCATAACGCAAAAGGTTTAAGGTTGTGCGTTGCTCTCAATTTGACAAGAAATTTTTATAATTTCAATTACCTCTACAATATTTATATTCAAAACTGGCCACTCCCGGGAAAAAATGATCAGACATGAACAGGCATGAGTTTTCAGGCCTGATCAGACATGAAAAATGACCATGCCTGATCAGGCATGAATTGACCTGGTCAGTCCTGATCAGACATGGTCAGGTCTGAAAGCCCATTGTTACTTTTAATTAATTATTTTGCTTAATTTTATGGATATAGTACTTGATAGTCATACAAAATTCTCTATAATGAATTAAAATAAAAAAAAAATGATTACATATATTTGTACGGCTGAAACACCAGCAGTCACCCATCCAACTACTAACCACGCTCAATGCTGTTTAACTTTAGTGATATCCGTGTGCCTTGAAGTTCTCGCCTGCTGTGCTGCTATCTTATGTGACATCAATTGGTTATGAAGTACATAACGTATCAAATAAGTTTATCATAAATATAACACAAAAATTGATTTTATAATATATTTTGATGGTCCTAATTTATTTATTTAACCGAATCTCATTATAAAATCACATTTATTTAAATAATAAAATAAGTAATGATTTTATAATGATTTAAATATTGAGCAGGAGCAGAACAGATCAAAACATCTCATAGGAAATGTAACAATTTTTTTATTTCAAAATTATTTAAACGTAATGATAAAAATAATTTTGCACATTTTAAGATGAACAAAAAATTTTTTTTCGTCAAAGAAAATATTTTGATCACATCTCTGACTATGCAAGTATGATCAGATCTATCCCGGAAAAAAATGATCAGACCTGACCATGCCTGTTCATGTATGATCAGGCCTGAAATTAGACATGGTCATGCCTGCCTATGCCTGCTCATGTCTGTTCATATCTGAAGGGTTAAATACGCTCAGGTCTGATCATGTCTGATCAGACCTGTCCATGTCTGAAGGGTTAAATACGCTCATGTCTGTTTATATCTGATCAGGCCTGTCCATGCCTGTTCATGTCTGAAGCGTTAAATACACTCAGGCCTAATCATACCTGTTCATGTCTGTTCATGCCTGTCCATCCCTGTTCATGTCTGAACCGTTAAATACGCTCAGGCCCGATCATAACTGTCCATGCCTGTTCATGCTAAGGACCAAATATGCTAAGAAAAAATTTTTGAATATGTTCAGTGTATGTACATTAATTTCGATTAATAAATTTGTATCTTATCAATAAACGGTATATTTTATTATTCAATAAATAATAGTATTTTGATTATAATTAAAAACCTACCGTAGGGTAAATTTAATTAACTTTTCTAGGCATGGACAGTCATGAACAAGCCTGAGCATATGTAATGCTTCAAACATGAACAGGCATGAACAGGCCTGAGCATATTTCCCGCTTCGGACATGAACAGGCATGGACAGGCCTGATCAGACATGAACAGTGTAACGGGTATTTTTCCAGTAATATAAATAAACCAATTAATCCCCGGCTCGGAATTTTCTCGCCGGAGTCCAGGGTCTTTTCAGGGATAACTTATGTAATTTTTAAAAGAAATTTGAGCCTGAATATAATTGGAACACTATTTCTTTTTATTTAAGACAACAAATATCAAAAGCTTAAGTGATAATATGTACAAAATTTTATGTCAAAATTAACAATATTCAAACATAACCCGCACACACCGTTTGTTTTTCCGTTTTCGGTGCCACCTGGTGGCTAAACTCTGTCTACTACCTTTACAAAGTAGTATTCCTACCGACGGTTACACCCTATATCGCGGCCCTACTTACCCCTAATCCCGTTCGGGTGCTTGGAAAGCAACCCTTTCCGGCCCTACTTTCCCCTAATCCCGTTTGGGTGCTTGGAAAGCAACTCTTTTCAGCCCTACTTACCCCTAATCCCGATTGGGTGCTTGGAAAGCAACCCTTTCCGGCCCTACTTTCCCCTAATCCCGTTCGGGTGCTTGGGAAGCAACCCTTCCTAGCTACGCGGTGGCCAAATTTCCTCCAAATGGTCAAGTCAGCACTTACCTGGTTCCTGGTCGGAGACGAGGTAAGAGTTCCTTGGTAATCTTCCTGGTGAATGGTCTTCTACTAGGAAGGTTTTTACCACTGGGAAACTTGGTTGTTTTTTTTCCGTCAATAAAAATTGCTTTTAACAATTTTTTGACTAGTCTTGCCAAGCGAGAATTTCTCGCCACCTAGTGGCATATTTAAAACTACATAAATCGGAAAAATCTTCTGAGTTCTTTTCCGATTTATTCAAAAATGAATTTGATTTTACCGAAATATCTGTTAACAGATTCACTCATTACATATTTTTTTTTTTAACAGATTTTATTTCCATACTAATCCTGGTCGGGATTTAGAAAAAATAATTATTTCTCAAATAATTATTCTTTCCGATTTATTATTTTCGCCCAAAATAATTATTTCACAATAATTGTTTTGATGATTTAATATTTTTACCAATAAATTGTTCAATTTTAATTGTCAGGTAAATGTAAGTAAAATAATTTTTGTTCTTCTATAGAACAAAAATTTCCGTTACCGTGATCGGCTTTTAACATTTCTCAAACTATACTCTACCAGCGACAAGTTTTTGGCTATTACGCCACCTGTCGAGTGCCATTGAACTACACTTTTCAAACAGTCATTCACATAATTAATTTTACAACTGATTATTTTCCAGAACTAAATGATTAGATCATAAACAACGCAACAATAATTTTATGAATATAAATATTTTGTTTATTAACTGAATAATAAAAAATTAACCAGATAAAAAAAATAGAACAAGTTAAAAATTTAAACAAATCCGTAATTCCAGTTAGGCTCAAAAATAAATTCCACTTAGGTAGATAAAATTATTTAAACAAAAAGCTTACACGCGTAAATAATTATAATTAAGACTCTGTCTTTTTTTTTTTTTTTTTTTTAAACAAATAATAAATAATTGGTAATTTAATATAAGAAACGACGTAAATTAATAGTTTAAATAATAGATGAACTAAGTAAACCGTAATAAGAATAATAATACCTATCTGAACAAAAATACAATTATAAACATTTAATACGAAAATATATTCTCGCCGGTTCCGGCCGGCTTAGTATCAGGCGAACATGAGCTTGGAAGAGTAGGTATTCCTACTGCCGCTCCGCCGTCTCGCTCGCACCTTCGTTCTCGCCGCCTCGCCCGCTGTCTTGCTCGCACTCATACTCATGACCATCATAACAGCCATGAGCGTATTTAACCTTTCAGACATGAACAGGTATGGACAGGCCTGATCAGACATGAATAGGCCTGATCAGACCTGAGCGTATTTAACCCTTCAGGCATGAACAGGTCTGATCAGACATGAACAGACCTGTTCAGGGCTGAGCATATTTGACGCTTCATACATGAGCAGACATGAACAGGCATAAACAGGCATGGACAGGCATGATCATATCTAATTTCATGCCTGATCATTCATAAATAGGCATGATCAGGTTTAATTTCAGGCCTGATCATACATGAACAGGCACGGTCAAGTCTGATCATTTTTTCCCGGGCTTCGGTTACAGTCGACTCTCTCTCTCTTGATCTCCACACGGAAAAAATGAAACCCGACTGGTTCGTTTTCGGCACCAGACTCAGTCGTGTGCAAGAAAAAATGGAAGAAAAATTAGTTTACACCAGACTGAGTCGTGTGCACACCCGAATGAGTCTAGTGCAGCACAGGACAGTCAGAATTGCTTAAGGTTACAATTCTACCTTAAATATGATTTGACAGTTCAACAAAACATTTCATTTAATGAAAAAACAGATCAAAAAAATAAAGTAATTTATTTACATGTCTTCTGTATGTAATCAATCTAGCTACCAAAATAGTTGATGTACGATTTGCGAGTGAGGAGAAGTGTCTTTTTTTTTTGTGTTAGCTTTAAAATCATTTTGAGTATAGCACTTTATTAAAAATGACCGTCCAATTTAATGTCGTTCAACTACTCGTGTAACAATCGCCAGACTTACAACTTCACCAATGACTGGTCGATGAATGGTTTACAGTGGTTGGCTAATGATCGAAATGCCAGCTCAATAATTGACTGATCAAAGAGTAGCAATGGTTGGCCGATAACCGAGTTACATTAGCGTGTCACGAATGTTAGATTAATAGTCCATATGTATTAGAGAAATCGCCTGGTTAATATTTATCGTAATGTAAAATAGTTATTTTCGATACGTATGCGCAAAGATAGTTATTCTGGTAAGTTTGAAGTAACGTCACGAGGCTGAGATTATGGGCGCATTCTCAACAAAACCGAGTACGTTATTATCGGTCGAGCGAAGCGAGACCAGATATTACGTACGAGCCTATACAGCGGCCTATACAGTGAGTTTCAACTATATAACAGTCGAATATATAACTATAGAAAGCTTTAATGTATATCAATGTTTTGATCGATCGAAATTGTTGCAGAAAATTCTAGAATGATCCAGAAATTTCTAGGAAGATCTGGGAAATTCTAAAATCTACGTTTAGATTCTAATCGAATGATAATGTTCTACAAAATTCTAGAATGACTCAGAAATATCTAGAATGATCGGGGAAATTTTACAATGATATAGGAAATTTCAAAATCTACGTTTAGATTCTGATCGAATGAGAATGTTCTAGATAATCCTAAAATAATCTGGAAAGTTCTAAAAACTACGTTTGGATTCTGATCGAATGAGAATGTTTTAGAAAATTCTAGAATGGTCTGGGAAGTTCTAAAATGTACGTTTAGATTCTGATTGAATGAGAGTGATTTAGAAAATTCTAGAATGATCTAGAATAAATAACTCCGAGTAAACTAGAAAGCTTTAAAATCAATGTCAACATCTTATCGGTCAAAAATATGCTGGATTGTTTTACTAACTTTTAAAACATCCCAAAAAATTCTAATAACAACAAATAACTGTACTATTAAAAATGACCCAGCGAAGCGGGTGTTCACGGCTAGTAAAATATCAATCTTTTGTAGATTTTATTTGCTTTCTTTTATATTTTGACAGCTATTAAAGCAATGTTTATAAAACAATACATGTACTCTACAAGCTTCTAGTAATTGATTTCAATATTTCTTAGCCGTCGATTACTAATTAAAAACTAATTTTTAATCAACTTAAAAAAAATAAATTCTGTTATTAGAACGAGTGTAAATATCCGGAAAAGTTCTGTGCATGTTATCACTCTTAATCAGAGCATTTGTTAATAAACTTTAAAATAATTTATTTTTTTTTTTTAATTTATTAATTTTTACTTCTTTTTTATGCCCGCCCCGACCAGCAAAGCCTCGGCTTTGCAAAAGTCGGCCGGTGTCCCTCTCACGCCCGGCAAAACCTCGTCTTCACCTCGGTTTTGCACAATCCCTTCCACGGGGTTGCAAGAAAAAAAATTAGTAAAACGGTTCACCCTAAAGGCCATCCCTGCAACTTCCCGCTAATTCCATACTTGGGCGCTTAAAATTGTACTTATGATGTTTTTGAGATTTCTGAGCTCAAAATATAATTTATGTGATATTTTGAGGCCGCTGAGGTCAAAGAGATAGTATTTATATGCATTTGAGCTCTTCGAGCTCAAAAGTCTGATAGAAGTTTCATAGAACACTACTTTTGGAATTTTCAAACCGCAATAACTTTTGAATAGATCGACCGATTTTCACGAGGTTGGCGGCATTCGACGCAGTTTTATCAGCCTCGTAAAAAATTTTCAGATTTTAATTGATCGAACCAAAAATTTCAGAGTAATTTCGAAAAAACACTTTTTTTGGTTTTCTTTCGTTCACGATATCTCTCGAACGAATTAACCGATTTCGACCAGCTTGGTGGCGATCGACGTGGTCCGAATCGGTCCAAATTATACTCAAAATTTAAGTTTAGCCAAGCCCTTTCAAATGGCACCAACCGCGATAAAATCGGATGAGCCGTTCAAAAGTTATAAGCGGTTCACATACTTTCACACACACACACACATACAGACACCGTAACAACCTCGCGGGAGTCGTCAGGGAAGTTTCCTATGACCTGCAAACGTCGAGATCTGATGAAAACTCAATTTTTGCAAAACGGGGTGAAAACAATAACTTCCCGATTTTTGAAAATCTTCGATTTTCTCAGCGGGAAGTTAATAGTATACAACCCACAACCAGAATGTTGGATGCCCTGACGTATGGGATATGATAGCCGAGGCTACGCCTTAGAACAAAATTGAATTTTTTATGCTCCCTTACGGCATCTATAACGTGATAAAATGCAGACAACTTTTCCATGGAATTAAAAAAATCGACAAACCCATGATTGTCCCAGAAAGAACTGTTCAGCTACCCCTAAGAATGAAAATTGACCAAAATCAGAAGAAAAAATATCAAAATTTCTACAAAATCATCGAAGCTTGTAATTTGTCGTAATACGCAAACATCTACCCTACCCAATTAAAATAATCGACAGACTCCTAACTGCCCCAGAAGCTACTGTTTAGCCGTTTAGCTATTCCTAAGACTGAAAATTGGCTTAAAAATCCTAAAAACATTTTTAAAATTGTCCGTTGATACTGGAGATATTTTATATTACACTAATAGAAGGATTTGTTTATAGTTAAAAATATTTGTTGATATTTAACAAATGAATATCAGATTTATTAAATACAAACAAATCATTTTAAATACTAAGAAATATTTGTTTAATACTAAAAAGTGGTCTCTAATAAATGATTTGTTAACTATTAACAAATATTTTTTGGTACAAATAAATCCGTCTATCAGTGTACGCGGACAACTACTCCACATAATTAAAAAAAAAAAAAAAAAACAGGCCCCTAACTACCTATTTTAATTGGAAACCTGCGTCGAATAATGCCAATAAGTACATCAAAATCGAACAATTCGTTCGTAAGTTATAACTGTCGAAAAATTTTGAAATAATCGTTTTTTTCATGTAATTTTTTAATTTTTGAGCTTAAAGAGCTCAAAAATCATCCACTTGGAAAATTTTCAATCGTTCCTAGTTTAAAAAAACGGGAAGTTACAGGGATGGCCTTTTATTGAACAAAAAATTTAATTTCAAATTCCAGCTTGAATAACGAATTTGATAAATTTTGAAAAAATGCTCTTACAAACAATGTAAATACATGCCATTATCATTTTGAAAAATTTTAATCGATATTTTCATGAAGATATCGATTGTTGAAGTTTTCAATTGTCGGATGTCAGATGAATTTACACTCATATTTTTTAAACAATTAAAGAACAGTAAAAATACAATTTTCTGACGAAAATCGCTTTTCAACGTTAATAAATTTAACATATATTGTAGTTTTTTCAAGTTTTTCGTAATTTTGTTGATAAAATAAAAGTTATGATCTATAGAAAAATCAAATTTTTCAACGGACCAAAAAAAAATTAAATCTATAGCGAAAAAAACAAGAATTTTATTTCGACTTCAACTTTAACTTTGAATAAGTTTCTAAGGAGTGTATTAAAAAGTCAGCAACACTATTTATTCACTATAAGTACACTTTAGGATTTTCTAAAATTTTCTAGCTTCATGTTTTCAATAACACTCTTTTTGTCTCTATTTTATACTTGTTATTATTTGACATTAAAAATTGTTTATGTTTATTTTTTCAGTAATTCTTGTAATTTCGGATTACAAGAGTCGTGCAGAATTTTTCAGTTACTCTTTTTGTTCACCAGCCTTTTTTCAACCCTGCTCTCACTTGCATATAGAGAAAGAATAGTGTGCGGACGACACTTCATTAAAGCGACGCGACAACGATTTTCTTTCCGCTTGGTCTCACGCGTTTGTTATATATAGCATACAGTAGAAACAAAAAGTATGAGAAAATTAAATAAGAGAAAGAGCGAAAACGTCACTTGGTTGTCCGCAATTATATCCAAGCTTCACATAAATTTACGACTATTTCTTATATTATGTGATACCCAAGAATTTTTCTTGTTTTTTTTTTTTTTTTTTCAATTCGTGTCTTTTTTCCTTTTTTATATTTTATAATTTTCTGTTGTCACATTGCTATTGTACGTTTGTCTGACACTAGTATTCCTTTTTTACTGTCAGCCTGTCTGACTGTATTTCGTTTTTACTACTGTTCGCTCTTAATCTCACTAAAATTTTCGTTTCCGTTGACCTATTGAAATACTATCGACAAATATAGAATTATAAAATTCTACGACGGATTTTTTCATAAATTTAGTTTAGTTTAAATTAGTTTATTAACAAACTATGCCAAGGCTGATGCCGAATGGCAAAGAGAAAATATACATAAGAATTTTTACATTATTGTGCAGTTTAAACTATAAACATTTAGAATATTTTACATAAGAATATTTTTGGATAGATAATATTAAATTTATATAAAATTATGATTGAGTATAAAAATTTAATTTATAATGAATTAACCAATAATTTTAAGAATCTTTGATATAACAATAAAAACAGATAAGAAAATTTGCGTTATAAAGAAGCTATATCATGAAAGTTTACTAAGAGTTTGAAGACTAATAATATAGAAATAAGAAAATTGACTAATAGTTTATGATCAAACATCAAAATTGAATAAATAATCAAACGTTTTATTTTTAAAATTAAATTTATTTCTGAATTGTTCATGTAAAGCATTTAAAATTGAATATCTTAACAACTGCTATAAAATTTGAAATAAATTATATCATCATAATTTAATGATGAGTTTTTTTTTAAAATACATAAACATTTCATGGCCTCGTATAAACATTAGGGTGTTTAAAAAAAAAAAAAAAAAAATTTTTTTTTTTTAATGGTGTTGAAAAGTTGAAAGTACATTTAAAAACAAAAATTTTGGCGCCTATTAGAGCCCTTAATATTAATATTAAGGTTTGCCTCAATTCATTTGTAATTTTTCTATTTAAATAACACGAGAAAACTTTTTTTTTATTTTTGAATTTTAATTACTTCGGAATGGCTTGTTTACGCAAAATCTTAGAGCGAGGTCTTATAGGAAATTTCACGTTCTACAAAAAACGTTTGAAGGTAAAAGTTCCTCAGATCAACCGTTTCAAAGATATTTGCAATCAAAAATAACACCAATCAAAAATTTAAAATATTTTCCAATAAAATTGCAAAAAAATATCATACTTTATATTGATATTGTTTTTTTTTGTAAAATCAATTGAATTCTGTTAATTTGAGATTTTAATTTTTTTTTTGCTTATTTACTCCATACGTAACTCACAAAAAGTACAAATACATAAATATAAAGGTTAAAATTATCAAACAAATGATTTTTGGGTCTCTTTTATAACAAATTTATTTTATTTTCTACCAAATGCTAATAAATTCTATTAAACAATGAATTCTTTATAACAAAAAACAATATTTAACAACAATTCATAAAATTTTTTCTAACTTGAAAATACTATAGTTTTATAAAATTATTTTTATTGCAATTAGGATATCGTTTTCTGTGTTCTGTCACTACTTGCAATAAATACTGAAGCTGTTCTTCATTTTTCGTTAAGCATCGATTATGCTGCTCTATCAATGCCACGCCGCGTTCTGCTACATCATTTACAACTTGAAGTTTCTCAAAATACTCTAAGTTTCTTTTGTAATTTAGATTCTGAGGCCACAAAGTTACATCCTCATCAATGAAATCATACGACAAATCAAACGATTTAAACAGATTTATCGATCTCATAGATACAAATTGACTAAGATCTTTATTTAATAATGACTCTAAATTTTTCTTATCAATTATAAAACGACTCGTTGTAGTTTCATTGGTTTCACAGTTTTTTAAAGCATGAACTATTCTTCTTTTTGTTTCAACTGAAACAGTTTCGTCAAAGAGAGATAAAACAGATAACTCGTTATTTAAATACCACAAGTGATCGGCTAATTTTTCTGAGCATGCCCGTGAAATAGTATTATTAAATTTTTTATATGAAATTAATTCTTTAATTAAAGTTAAATCATTATTAGGTGCTGTTATAGCGCACGGCGCAGTATACCAAGCTTTTAAATATAATATTATGATAAATAAACTAAGTTCTCGTAATCCAGCTATTTCTGATTTAGTAAGATGAAATTCATTTCTAAATAAAAAAATTTTTAAACTATATATTGCTTTAGCCATCCACCTTGCATGATGGACGGCTCCAGGACGCTTAAATGTAATATTTGTGGTAGTAGCACTCAAAAATATCGATGATAATTGCAGGAGTTCACGGTAATCGTCACGACAATGATCCATCTACAAAAAAAGTTCAAAGTCAAAATAAAATTAATTACATTGCAACCTCAAAGTAAAGAACATTGATTATTATCAACTGATGTGAAGTAAAAGTTACAAAATATTTTACAAATGCAATTGTAATCGTTAATGATGATTAAGAGTGTAATAATCATGTGAAATTGATTTCCAATATTTTTATTTACAACGGGGTTAATTATTAAGTGTAAAATGGATGATTATACGGAACTTCATAAATTTTCATGTTTCACTTTAACATCAGTTGATAATTCTTTAGCGCTGGATTAAAAAATTTTACTTCTATTTGATTATTAACGAATTTCAAAATTTCATCTTTGATTGGTATTATAACTTCCAAAATTTCTTGGTCATAAATACCAGCCGTAAAGTTTGATTGATCAATTTCATCCCACTTCTTTTTAAATCTCTGAGAAATTGGAACGTTTGGGCCAGATGAAGCAGGCCAGTATATTTCAAATGCACTTCGAAGAACAATTTCAAAAATATGATATCGACATGGCAAGTATAACGGTTGTCGATTCAGAGCCTTTTCTACTAATACACACGCACCATTTCTGATTCCTGTAAAAATAAAATAAGAATTTAGCATTTAATATTACTATAACTAAACGCTTTATATATTAATATTTAATAAGTAATTTACCCGTATTTGACGCTGTAGTATCAGAACACAATGCTTCGATGTCATCAGTATTAATATTCCATTGTTTTACTGTTGTAATAATAGCTGAAGCTTGATTTTGTCCAGTTCCAGATTCTAGTTTGGGGACTCCTAACAGTTGAAATTTACCTGATGATGATAAAATAATAGGAAGCCGGTCAACTTGTTCTATACCTATAATATCTGACAACAGTTTTCCATCAAAATGTAGCACATAATTATCAGTTTCCAAATTAGTTTTCAGATTTAACGTCGCTACTTTGCGAAATTTTTCCCGTGCTCGGTGAATAGTCAAATGACTGAAGTTTACGCTTGCACAATCAATATTTAGGCTAGATAATAAAGCAGCAAAAATGTAAGTCACCGACCTACTACTCACATTAGCTCTATCCAAAGCCGTAGCAAGTTCTGGTGTCATTAGATCAATTTTAGGAACTTGTTGTTTTGAAATTTCATCTTCATAATCAGAGATTATACGAGATGTATTACTTTCCAACGATTTCTGGGATAACTTAGATGTTTGACTTGATATTTCATGATTAACAACATTATCAGTCTCAACTGTACAAGAATAGTCAACATTGTCATTACCGAACTTTCCGACATCAAATGTACCACTATCATTATTGTTATTATAATTGATATCAATGTTCTCTTCATTATTGTTATCACTATTACTGTAGTTATTATTTTCATCGCTTACATCAACATCCATATCTTCAACATCTTCTGGAATTGGTTGAGAATTATATGAAATAAAACCACGTCGAATGGAAGATTTTTGTCAGTAAATTTAGCACATCAGCATGAGCTATATCAAATAGTTTATTTAATTCGTCCCGAAAAAGGGACTCATTTTTTTTTTTGAGATTTTAACTTTTTTCTCTTACAGTTTTTTTGTAAATTCCTCCATCGATTGTGTTTTGAGGTTAGTTTTAAAAAAGCAGATCTTTTCTCTCTTGTCGGGATTTGTGCCACACACCAAATTTCGAAAACTTTGTCGACGGTGGTTGATATGCTTTCTTTCACTGAAAAATTTTTCGTTTTGAGATAATAAAATAAAAGTGACATAACCTCTTTCAATGAAGGTAATTTTTTTCCATCAAATTCACTTAATACATCACCAATCAAGTACACTGTTTTCACCATTGTGATCATAAAATTTATAACTTATATATTTTAATTATAAGCAAATTAAATTAATAATATAACGAATTTAAATAACAATCAGTATCAATAAAGAAAGACAATGACGAGAAGATAGAACAAAGCATTGAAAGCAGAGCAACAAAGAGAAATTGGTACTGAACGACCAAGCTTACCAACACAGAGCTTACTAACTACATTACTCAAATCAAACGAATATACTACTTTTATCGTCGGAGCTGAATAAAGCTCATTCAATATTTTTTAAATGAAAAAAATTAATCAAATTTTATAGTTGACTAGCTGTTACCCGCCCGCTCCGCTGGGCACTTAATACAGTTGTATTTTGAGATCTAGAATTGAAATTCAATTGAAGTATTGTTCTGACTTGCACAGATTCAAAATTCTATCGGATTGGCCTGTACCTTTTATCCATGTCATAATTCTAGCGAATATCCATTGTAACTTTCAATGTGCAATCACTATAACATTCCCGTGGCTATCTCCAAAAATGAATAATCATTTTTGGATTTACGATTTTAATTTTTGATTTTACGAAATCTCTTAAAATGAATAGCCAAATTTTTTTTCCACATCTCAAGTGTTTAGAAAATGTTTTCATTTTAATCTGTTACATTCCCGCGATCCCGTAATAAGAACAATTCATTGGTTATGTAATCAGCAAAAATGAAATGTATGCAAAATACTTAGTCCGTTGACTATATAGCTACATGTAAAGTTAAATTTTAGAAACCTTACAATGACTTTTTCGCCGCTGCCAAAGAGACGATTGTGGTAAGAAAATATAATTATTAAAAAAGGAAAATATTTTAATCCGTTGACCTTGGAGGCCATCCCTGTAATTACCTGTTTCTCTTAAGATTCTATCAAATTTTATATCTCTAGGAAATATATTTGAAGAATATGAATTTTTTGACAACTATCACTCCCGCACTCTTATGTGAGAGAGAAATTTCGTAAGATCCTATTCGAAATGATTTTTACATTAAAAATAATATATTCCAACAAAACTTCGAGTCCATAGAAAATATTGTTTTGAAAAGAAAGATTTTCATTGTTAACGCTTCCGCAGTCCCTTTGGGATTGGAATTTGATAAAATTCATTCTTAGCTGAACTCGACATGATACATGAAGACTCCCACCAAATTTGAAGTCTGTCGAAGTTACAGTTTGGAAATTAAAATTTTAGATTTTAACACCCACCCCCGCAATTCCTATCAGAAGTAAACTTTATTGAAATCCATTTTGAGATGATCTCTACAGGAGAAATAACAGATTTCTACCAAATTTAGAGTTTTCAGAAGCTATATTTTGGAAATGAACATTTTTTATTGTCAACACCCACCCCGCGATCCTTATTGGAGGTGATTCGTTGTAAAATCCGTTCTTAGATCATTTCCATATCACATACAGAAGACTCCTATCAAATTTAAAGTCTATAGCAGCTATAGCTTTGAAATTAAAAATTTTAATTGTTAATACCCACCCCCGCAAACCCCTGTGGGGTGAGCTATCGTAAAATTCGTTCCTATATTATTTCTACATCTCTTACAGAAAATTCCTACCCAGTTTGGAGTCTATTGGAGCTATAGTTTGAAAACGGGAATTTTTTATTGTTAACGCCCTCGCAATCCTCTTTGGGGTAGGATATCGTAAAATTCGTTCATAAATTATTTTTACATCACGTACAGAAATTTCCTATAAAATTTGGAATCTGTAGGAGCTATAGCTTGAAAATTACAAATTACAAAGGAATATTCCTACCAAATTTCAAGTCAATCGACCTAATAGTTTCTGAGATTTCGTGATGAGTGAGTTAAAAAATGGGATTTCCTATATATATATAGATTCACAAATATAGGTATACAAATACATAGAGTGATAATATAATGGTACATGATCATCTATTAGGGCTTTTACCTTATATAAAAATTTTTAATTTTTTTTATATTTAATGCCTTCTTATTATCCTTTAGGAATTGAATTTTATAATTTTTTAATTAACGCCCACGCAAGGATTTGTGAGGGTGGCATTTCATAAAATTCATTCTTTACAGCTCAAAAACTCCAAAAAAATCAATCTGGCCAAGTTTCAATCCTTTAGCTGCTATTGATTAAAAAGTACAATTTCTTTTAATTTTACGCCCACGCACGGACATGTGGGGGTAGAATTTAATGAAATTTATTCTTAACAGCTCAAAAACGCCAAAAAAGCATTCTGGCCATGTTTCAAAGTATTAATAGCTATAGATTGAAATTTACGAATTTTTTCTTAATTTGACGCCCACGCACGGGCACGCCAGGGGGGTGGAATGTCACAGAATTCGTTTTTAAAAAATTTCTAAATGTAATTTGAAACATTCTGACCAAGTTTTGAACTATTAAAAGCCATAATTGAAAAATATGAATTTTTTTTCGTGAACACCCCCGCAACCCCCCTTGTGGGTGGAATTTCGTGAAATCCGTTCTTAGCTGACCTCTACTTGGCAAAAGGAATATTCCTGCCAAATTTAAAGTCTCTAGGTCTTATAGTTCCAGAGATATCGTGATGAGTGACTATCTATAGAAAGTCTCCTATATATATATATAGATTGAATTGATTTAATATATTTATAATTTTTTTAACATTTTTAATAAAATACAATGATGAGTGTTTGTTTAGTTAGTGTGATCAGGAACTTTACATTTTCATCTTACAAAAATTTATAAACTTTATGAAATATAAAATTAATCTATATATAAAGGAGACTTTCTATAGATATAAATAGTCACTCATCACGATATCTCTGGAACTATAAGACCTAGAGACATTTAAATTTGGCAGGAATATTCCTTTTGCCAAGTAGAGGTCAGCTAAGAACGGATTTCACGAAATTCCACCCACAAGGGGGGTTGCGGGGGTGTTCACGAAAAAAAATTTATATTTTTCAATTATGGCTTTTAATAGTTCAAAACTTGGTCAGAATGTTTCAAATTACATTTAGAAATTTTTTAAAAACGAATTCTGTGACATTCCACCCCCCTGGCGTGCCCGTGCGTGGGCGTCAAATTAAGAAAAAATTCGTAAATTTCAATCTATAGCTATCAATACTTTGAAACATGGCCAGAATGCTTTTTTGGCGTTTTTGAGCTGTTAAGAATAAATTTCATTAAATTCTACCCTCACATGTCCGTGCGTGGGCGTAAAATTAAAAGAAATTGTACCTTTTAATCTATAGCAGCTAAAGGATTGAAACTTGGCCAGATTGATTTTTTTGGAGTTTTTGAGCTGTAAAGAATGAATTTTATGAAATGCCACCCTCACAAATCCTTGCGTGGGCGTTAATTAAAAAATTATAAAATTCAATTCCTAAAGGATAATAAGAAGGCATTAAATATAAAAAAAATTAAAAATCTATATATATATATAGGAGACTTTCTATAGATATAGATAGTCACTCATCACGATATCTCTGGAACCATAAGGCGTAGCGACTTGAAATTTGGTAGGAATATTCCTTTCGCCGAGTAGAGGTCAGCTAAGCACGGATTTTACGAAATTCCACCCACAAGGGGGGTTGCGGGGGCGTTAACAATAGAAAATTCCCATTTTTAACCTATAGCTCCTATCGACTTCAAATTTGGTAGGAATCTCCTATATGTGATGTAGAAATGATCTAAGAGCGGATTTTACGACAATCTACTCCCAATATGGATTGCGGGGGTGCACAGTAAAAAATTTTTCGTCAAATTTAACACAAAAATTTGTGTTGATGATTTTTTTTACACAATTTGTGTTGAATCAACACTCTATTGTATTGAATCAACATACTAAAATGTTAATTTCTACACACTAAAATGTTAAATTCTACACAAACATTTTTACACTTTACACAATGACGAAAAATTTTTTACTGTGTGGACGTTAAAAATGAAAATTAAAAATTTCCGACTTCTAGCTCCTACAGACTCCTAATTTTGTATGAATTTTGTGTAAGTGATGTAAAAATAATTTATGAACCAATTTTACGATATCCCACTCCACAGAGGAGTGCGGGGGTGGGTCTTAACAATGAAAATTTTAAATTTCCGAGCTGTAGCTCCTATAGACTCCAAATTTGGTAAGAATCTGTTCTATGGGATGTAGAAATGATTCAAGAGCGGATTTAATGACAGCCTACCCCCAATGTGGATTGCGGGGGTGGGCGTTAACAATGTGTTATGTAAAAAATATTTAATTTAGGATAATTAATTAATTTTACATTTAAAATATTTAATGTGTTTAAGTATTTGGTCCTAGCGTGTTAGGCTAATA
The DNA here is from genome assembly GCF_020080835.1 of Cotesia glomerata. Taxonomy (NCBI): domain Eukaryota; kingdom Metazoa; phylum Arthropoda; class Insecta; order Hymenoptera; family Braconidae; genus Cotesia; species Cotesia glomerata. Next base: position 11,912,095 of record NC_058164.1, read on the forward strand.
GACCGGGAACTTCCGAGTTTAATTTATTGAGAATGATAGGTTTGTTTGAATAAATTGATGTAGTTGAATAATTTTAATACATATATTGTTTAAGTCCAAAATTAATATCATTAGTTAAGTTTACAATTATTACAATTATTACACAGTGATTGAAGTTAACTTTTCTTTCATATAACAATTTTACAATATTACTAAATTCACAAATATTAATAATTTAAAACATACCTGATAAAAATTGATGAACCTTGTTGATTTAATTTGATTTAGTTGGTTTCACTTTACGATTTTACTTTACCTTTACAAATGATTTACTTTCTATACAAAAGATTTACACGTGGTCTATTGAGACTTATTTAAACTATGTACGATGTTAACACTAGGACGTCAGGACAACGAGAGAGATTTTTTTGGTGACAATTGCGAGGTATCGAATTTTAGGGCGTTACTAATTTCCACTCATTGGGGGAAACAAATGTCCAATTATTTGTCTATTTTCTTGGGCCCTTACCCTCTCTCTTAAATTTGTCTAAAAATGTTGCATGAGTCCCTCTACTTGGGTCAGAGTGCAACATGCTTTCTCACTTACTCTTATGTTCTATTATTCATCTATGTGTTTGTGTATACGTAAGCGCATTTACGCATAGACAAAGACATACATTTGTACTGTCTACATTAATTTATTTATTTAAATCGTATGAATAAATATGTACTTGAAACTAACATCTCTTACGTTTTCTTAAATTTAATTATTTATTTGTAGAAATATTTCTGTTTTATCGTGTTAATAATTTGTTGTATTATTTTAGAATTTAATTGTTTATTATTTGTCTATTGTAAATTATTTAACTTTCAAGTTTTATTTTTTTATTTGTTTCTCATTTCATATTTAATTTTTGTTGTCTAAAAATTATTTCAGAAAGTGCATTATTAAAATTTATTTCGATTTTTGTCTCAACACTAAAATTTTGTAATTAAATTATTCTAAAATCTTTTGGTTTAAAATAAATCTTTTTATCTAATGTTCTTTATCTTTAAGTATTTCTTATTTTGAGTTTAAGTGAGTTAGCTTACGTATAACAAAACTCCCATTTATCTATTTAATCTCTTAAATATACCTGGGCTCCAGACTAATTACGGAAATTTCCCTGGGCCTTTTGTAAAAATCGAACGAGACACTTAATGACCGCACTCGAATTATCTTTTACAATCGTTAAAATTTAAATAAAATCATACTCGATTTTTTTTTTATTAATAAATATTATACTCGATTTTTATAGTTAATAAATATGTAAAGAAAAATTTCTTTACATAACAAATGAAAATTTTAAATTTCTGAGCTACAGCTCCGACAGACTCATAATTTTGTATGAATTTTCTGTAAGTAATGTAAAAATAATTTATGAACGAATTTTACGATATCCCTCCCCACAGGGGGGTGCGGGGGTGGGTTTTAACAATTAAAATTTTAAATTTTCGAGCTGTAGCTCCTATAAGCTCCAAATTTGAAAAGAATCTGCTATATGCGATAAACTGAAACTAAGGAAACGACCCAAAGTCGAAGAAAGTATTTACTAGTGTTATAGATTGAAATATAGATTAACTATCAAGTTGGAATACTAAAATAAAATAATAAATTATAAAATTAGTGTAAAAAAGTAGATTTAAGCGAAAGATGTATCAGAGTTTGTTAGACAAGCTGTACATCTGGTGCCAATAAATCCAGCGTTCCCATCCGTCACATAATTATCGTACACGTCACATAATTTGAAGGATTGTACGATCGTACATCCAACTTTGATTATGTGACGAAAAGTTACGATAATATGAGTCTTGTACGATAATTGTACGATAATTTTCGATATGTTTGATTTTCATTCTGATTCGTGTGGCTTAACTTTTATTTATTACCCGCTTGAAGCATGCAGCGCCCCACGGATGCCCTATTACCCTACACAGTCTTATAGTAACATGCATATGTAATTTTCTTTACCGACTAAATAATATTTTATCTATAGTCTCTACTGTCTCTAGTCTGCAGTCTCTTCTCTCAAGTCTAATTCTTCGAAGAAAATACCTTGTGAATGATAATTTGATTTCTTTAAATGTTTTATAATTCATCAAATGTCGAACTCAAATAACATTAAATCTATCGTACCGTTATTAAACCAGTCAACAAAAAAGTGGAAACATTTTTTTTGTAAATATTTTTCAAGAGTAAATTTATATCCGAATTTTAAATGAGAATATTTTTGTATAAAAAAATTTTAATTTTGTAAATTTAGTCAAAAACTTAAATTTAACATTTTTTTTTGTGCGTACGGTAATTTTTGAGAAAATTCGATAATCTTACGGCACTGTGTCGATCAGACAATCAAAAGTTTCTGGGAACACTGAATAAATCTATATATATAGGAGATCCCATTTTTGAACTCACTCATCACGAAATCTCAGAAACTATTAGGTCGATTGACTTGAAATTTGGTAGGAATATTCCTTTTGCCGAGTAGAGGTCAGCTAAGAACGCATTTTACGAAATTTCACCCACAAGGGGTCTTGCGGGGGAGTTAACAATAGAAAATTCCCATTTTTTTTAATTAATTTATGTGTGTAGTCATTTGTTTTTTGTTTCCATCAATAAAACAAAAGACGATCGTTTTTTCGTCATTCTTTTTTTTTTTCTAGCTTATAAAGAAGTCGGAAAAATGTATAACATCAACTCTACGCTTTCAATGCTTCTCCATCCACACCATCCCACGCATCCACCCACGTACTCCCACGCATCCACCCACGCACTCCCACACATACACCCACGCATCCATCCATGCACTCACCCACATCTATGTATATATGAGATTTCCACGTATATAGTCACTCATCACGATATCTCTGGAACCATAAGACCTAGAGACTTGAAATTTGGTAGGAATATTCTTTTTACCGAGTAGAAGTCAGCTAAGAACGGATTTAACGAAATTCCACCCACAAAGGGGGTTGCGGGGGCGTTAACAATCAAAAATTCCCATTTTTAAACTATAGCTCCTATCGACTCCAAATTTAGTAAGAATCTTCTGTAAGAGATCTAGAAATAATCTATGAACGAACTTTACGATATTACACCCCACAGAGGGTTGCGGGGGTGCGTATTAACAATGAAAATTTTTAATTTTCAAGCTATAGCTCCTACAGACTCCAAATTTGGTAGGAATTTTTTATAAGTAATGTAGAAATAATTTATGAACGAATTTTATGATATCCCACCCCACAGAGGGTTGCGAGGGTGGGTATTAACAATGAAAATTTGTAATTTTCAAGCTATAGTTCCTACAGATTCCAAATTTTATAGGAAATTTCTGTACATGATGTAAAAATAATTTATGAACGAATTTTACGATATCCTACCCCAAAGAGGATTGCGGGGGCGTTAACAATAAAAAATTCCCGTTTTCAAACTATAGCTCCAATAGACTCCAAACTGGGTAGGAATTTTCTGTTAGAGATGTAGAAATAATATAGGAACGAATTTTACGATAGCTCACCCCACAGGGGTTTGCGGGGGTGGGTATTTACAATTAAAATTTTTAATTTCAAAGCTATAGCTCCTACAGACTTCAAATTTGATAGGAGTCTTCTATATGTGATATAGAAATGATCTAAGAACGGATTTTACAACGAATCACCTCCAATAAGGATCGCGGGAGTGGGTGTTGACAATAAAAAATGTTCATTTCCATAATATACCTCTGAAAACTCTAAATTTGGTAGAAATCTTTTATTTCTCCTGTAGAGATCATCTCAAAATGGATTTCAATAAATTTTACTTCCGATAGGAATTGCGGGGGTGGGTGTTAAAATCTAAAATTTTAATTTCCAAACTGTAACTTCGACAGACTTCAAATTTGGTGGGAGTCTTCATGTATCATGTCAAGTTCAGCTAAGAATGAATTTTATCAAATTCCAACCCTAAAGGGACTGCGGAGGCGTTAACAATGAAAATCTTTCTTTTCAAAACAAGTTTCTATGGACTCGAAGTTTTCTTGGAATATTTTATTTTTAATGTAAAAATCATCTCGAATAGGATCTTACGAAATTTCTCTCTAACATAAGTGTGCGGGAGTGATAGTTGTCAAAAAATTCATATTCTTCAAATATATTTCCTAGAGATATAAAATTTGATAGAATCTTAAGAGAAACAGGTAATTACAGGGATGGCCTCCAAGGTCAACGGATTAAAATATTTTCCTTTTTTAATAATTATATTTTCTTACCACAATCGTCTCTTTGGCAGCGGCGAAAAAGTCATTGTATGGTTTCTAAAATTTAACTTTACATGTAGCTATATAGTCAACGGACTAAGTATTTTGCATACATTTTATTTTTGCTGATCACATAACCAATGAATTGTTCTTATTGCGGGATCGCGGGAATGTAACAGATTAAAATGAAAACATTTTCTAAACACTTGAGATGTGGAAAAGAAATTTGGCTATTCATTTTAAGAGATTTCGTAAAATCAAAAATTAAAATCGTAAATCCAAAAATGATTATTCATTTTTGGAGAAAGCCACGGGAATGTTATAGTGATTGCACATTGAAAGTTACAATGGATAGTCGCTAGAATTATGACATGGATAAAAGGTACAGGCCAATCCGATAGAATTTTGAATCTGTGCAAGTCAGAACAATACTCCAATTGAATTGCAAGTCTAGATCTCAAAATACAATTCTATAAAGTTCCCAGCGGAGCGGGCGGGTAACAGCTAGTTTGTTATAAAAGAGACCCAAAAATCATTTGTTTGATAATTTTAACCTTTATATTTATGTATTTGTACTTTTTGTGAGTTACGTATGGAGTAAATAAGCAAAAAAAAATTAAAATCTCAAAATAACAGAATTCAATTGATTTTACAAAAAAAAACAATATCAATATAAAGTATGATTTTTTTTTGCAATTTTATTGGAAAATATTTTAAATTTTTGATTGGTGTTATTTTTGATTGCAAATATCTTTGAAACGGTTGATCTGAGGAACTTTTACCTTCAAACGTTTTTTGTAGAACGTAAAATTTTCTATAAGACCTTTCTCTAAGATTTTGCGTAAACAAGCCATTCCGAAGTAATTAAAATTCAAAAATAAAAAAAAAGTTTTCTCGTGTTATTTAAATAGAAAAATTACAAATGAATTGAGGCAAACCTTAATATTAATATTAAGGGCTCTAATAGGCGCCAAAATTTTTGTTTTTAAATGTACTATCAACTTTTGAACACCATTAAAAAAAAAAAATTTTTTTTTTTTTTTTTTTGAAACACCCTAGTGTAAATAATTAAAAACAATTGTGTATTTCAATATAAAAATAATCTGTTATATCTTTAAAAAAATTAGGAAAACGGTTGACCCTGAAGGCCATCCCTGCAACTTCCCGCTAATTTCATACTTAGGCGCTTAAAATTGCACCGACGTTTTTGAGCTCTTCGAGCTCAAAAATACAATTTATGGGTTATTTTGAGTTCTCAGAGCTCAAAGAGATTGCTTCCCTATCCTTTAAAGCTCTTCGAGCTCAAAAGTCTGATAGAGATTTGATAAGACACTATTTTTTGAATTTTTAAACCACAATAACTTTTGAATGAATAAACCGATTTTTACGCGGTTAGAAGCATTCGACGCAGTTTTTTAAGCCTTACAAAGAATCTTAAATTTTAAATTTATCGCACTAGGAATTTTGGAGTTATTCCGAAAAAACACTTTTTTCGGTTTTCTTTCGTTCACGATATCTCTCGAATGAATCAACCGATTTTGTTCGGACTGGTGGCGATCGACGTGGTTTTTTGAGGTTAAGAGCTGATTAGTTTTTGGAATTGAACTATTAAGCCGTTTAAAAATTATTCCAAAAAAACCACATTTGAAAAAATTTTTTTTTTCAGTTTTTTGAAGATTTCTCAAAATCTATTGATCTGAATCAATCCAAATAGTTTTCAAAATTTGAGTTTGGTCAAGCCCTTTCGAATGGCACCAACCGCGATGAAATCGGTCAAGCCGTTCAAAAGTTATAAGCGGTTCACATACTTTCACACACACACACACACACACACACACACACACACACACACACACACACACACACACACACACACACACACACACACACACACATACAGACGCCGTGACAACCTCGCGGGGATAGTCAGGGAAGCTTCCTGTGACCTTCAAACGTCGAGATCTGATGAAAACTCGATTTTTGCAAAACGGGGTGAAAACAATAACTTCCCGATTTTTGAAAATCTTCGATTTTCGTAGCGGGAAGTTAAAAATAGACAAAATAAAAAAAATCGACATAATCATTGCAACCTTGGCTGTATCAACAACCAATTTGATCGCATCCAAAGTTGACCGTCCTTTTCGGAAACCAAACTGGTTCTCTGCCAGGAGTGGATCGACTACAGCCTCTATTCTCTTATGGATTATGCGCTCGAATATCTTTCCGGCCGTGTCTAACATGCAGAGTGGTCGATAGGATGACGGTTCTTCCGGCGGCTTTTTCCCCTTCGGAAGTAGCACTAGCCGTTGCTGTTTCCACTTCTGGGGAAAAGTCCCTTCCTTCAGGCATGTATCGTAAACGTCCAGGAATAATGCCGGTGCTGCCCTAAGGATTGATTTCAGGGCAATATTAGGGATTCCGTCCAATCCCGGCGCCTTATTATTTCCTACTCGATTGCCTGCCTCTATCAACTCGTCCAACGTGATAGTAGGGATGTCTTCAGGGTTGAGCTGCTCCAACTTGTAGGTGAATACCGGCTGTTGGGGAAACAGCGCAGTAACAGTCTTCTCTAGGAGCTGTGGACACGTAGGTGATGGCATTGGCTGGCATTTCAGGTGGGTCATAACCACCTTATACGGTCTGCCCCATGGATCTTCTTCCTCTACTTCTGCGACCAGTTCCTTCCAGCAGCGTCTTTTGCTTTCTTTAATGGCCTTGTTTAGTCTTCGACGGGCCTTTTTATACTCTGCCAACAGCTCTGCGGAGTTAGGTCGTCTGTAGCCACGCTGAGACTTTCTTCTTTTTTTAAGACACTCTGAACGTAGAATGCTAATAAGATCGTTCCATCAGTGCATCGAAGGTCTTGAATTCATGCCACGTTTCCGAGACATACTGGCGTCGCAAGCCTGGGTGACTCTTCTCATTAGGTCCTTGGTCTTCTCTTCAGCAGTTTCTACGATGATCGGATCGCACTCTAGGGCTACTACTAAAGCAGTGAGGGCGAGAGATTTAACTGTCCACCCAACCGCACTTGCGTTCCTGTTGACTCTTGTTAGATTCTGGCCAATTGATATTTCCCATAGTATCGCACTATGGTCACTGGCTGTGTAGATGATCAATACTTTTCAAGAAAAACCTCTTCGAGCTAAGCAACTGCTGACAAATGTAAGGTCGACAATTGAGTTTGCCTCTCCCTTAGTATACGTTGGCGTGTCACCGGTGTTAAGAAGGATTACGTCCAGTGTAGCCATTGCCTCGAGAAGTGCTTTTCCACGTGTATTAGTGAACTTGCTGCCCCAGTCTGCTGCCCAGGAATTGAAGTCACCAGCTATTGCCACGGGAAAGTGTTTTCTTGCGTCCTCAGTTAGCCGATCAAGGAAGTCTTCAAACTGTTCATTAGAGAGACTCGGTGGTGCATAGCAACTGTAGAATCGGAGGCCATCTACCCATGTTGCTACGAAGCCGGCTTCTTTATTGTTGACTGTTCTCTGAAAAGGACATTTACCGCAGGACCAGATGACGGCTTTGTTAGTGCTGTCGGATTCCCAGGGTTGGTTACTCGGTTGTCTATAAGAATTAATTATAAGTGCTACGTCTGCCTCTAATTCGCGCATAGTTTGCATGAGCAGGTCATGCACAGCCTCACAATGATTGAGGTTGACCTGCAATATCTTCATGTTCTTGGCTTCGTTATCTTCTAGAGCGCTTCTTGGAAGACGGGGCATCTATTCGTGCCTGGATGTTGAGCCGCCTTTTCTACGCCGTGCTGTTCAATGCACAGTGCATATTTAGGTGAATTTTTACAATCAGCAATTTTGTGTCCTTCTTTTCCTTGAAGTACTTTGAGGTCAAAGACCGCGTGCGGTATTTTTAACTTCCCGCTAAGAAAATTAAAAATTTACGAAAATCGGGAAGTTATTGATTCTACCCCGTTTTTAGTGAATCGAGTTTTCATCAGATCTCGATATTTTGAGGTCCTAGGAAGCTTCCCAGACACTTCCCACGATGGTGTTCAGACGTCTGTATGTGTGCGTGTGTGTGTGTGTGTGTGTGTTTTTTTTTTTTTTTAATTTTTCATCTTAGGGGGGGGAATCCTTCTTACGGATTCCAGGCATAGTTGTTTGGCCTGGATATGTGGCGACTCGACGCAGTGTCATACTAAAACTCGACCCTAACGCCCCTACCCACTAAACCCTAAACCCCTTTTCTTCTTTCCTCTAATCCCTCATGGAAACCGCCGTCAGGCATTACTTCGTGAGGGGAGGATCCAGCTACCGCTATTCCTTCTGGTGGCTAAGGTGTTATTTTTCCTTCCTTCTAGTTTCTGTCATTTGCTCTTTTTCTTTCAATGGAACGCAGCTCTGTAAGCACTTCTGTGGCAAAAGTGCTTGTAGCGTTCCAAGCAGTTTGATTCGACAACATTGCATCTACTATTGTCTCTGGTTGGATTCTCCAGTTCAGGATCCTCTCTAACTCCTCACGCTGAGGATCGAAACGTGGACACACAAAGAAAACGTGCCTTGCGTCCTCAATAACCCCTGGACAAGACGGGCACTCCGGAGAATCGTCGTGCTTAAAGCGGTGCAGATACTCTCGAAAGCACCCATGTCCTGACAACATCTGCGTTAGGTAATAGTTGACTTCACCATGGTTTCGGCTCAGCCAAACGTCGATCTTTGGTATGAGGCGGTGTGTCCATCTTCCTTTTCCTGCGGCGTCCCACTCAAGTTGCCATCGCGAGATGCTGTGCTGCCGTTCTTCTGTTCTTAGTTCTTCAGCGCTCAGTGTAGTTGACCTCTTTCGATGGTAAAGGGCCCGTCTTTCTTTAGCTAAGACTCTAAGCGGCAGAGTTCCAGAAATGACGCACACTGCTTCCTCTGATATTGTTCGGAAGGCGCTGGCTACTCTTAGCGCGCTCAGTCGGTAAACCGGACATGCTTTCCTCCATGATTCTTGGGTCTCAAGTGCGTCGGACCAAATGGATATACCATACGTGAGGACCGATGTAACTACTGATGATAGCAATAACCTCCTTGTCTGCTTCGGGCCACCGATGTTGGGCATCAATCGTACTAGGTTGGCTACTACTGCTGATGCTTTGGTGGTCACGTGTTCAATTTGTTGTTTAAAGTTAAGTCGGGCATCGAGCATCACTCCCAGATATCGAATGAATGGTTGGGATGTGATTTCTTGGTCTCCGACGTTTAGATTGATCGTTTCCACCACTTTTCTGCTAGTGATAAGTACAGCCTCGGTCTTCTGTTTAGCCAGTTGTAAATTTACTGTGTCCATCCACTGGTTAATTCGCTCAAAGGTGATAGCGAACATATGTTTTATCTCATCAAGATGCTTGGCGACGATTACTACGGCTACGTCGTCCGCGTACGCTACCAGTTTGACATTTCTTGGTAGTTTCAGTCTCAGCAATCCGTTGTACATGATATTCCAGAGAAGTGGACCGAGAACAGAACCCTGCGGGACGCCTCCAGTAACATCATACTCCTTTGGACCATTCTTCGTGTCATATCTAAGGACTCTATTCGTGAAGTAGCTAGCGACTATCCTTCGTAGATATCCTGGTACGTTCATCTCTTGAAGAGCTTGCATGATGCGATCCCAGTTGGCGGAGTTGAAGGCATTTTTAATGTCTAGGGTTGCCACCAGACAATATTTCTTCGTTCCACCCTTCCATCTGGTACCGGCGATTGCGTCTTTGGCTATACCGACAACCAGGTTGATTGCGTCCAGGGTTGATCGTCCTTTTCGAAATCCGTACTGATTGTCTGCTAATAGTGGATCGACAACTGCTTCTATCCTTTGGTGGATTATACGTTCGAGTATCTTACCGGCTGTATCCAACATGCAGAGTGGACGATAAGATGACGGTTCTTCCGGTGGCTTTTTTCCTTTAGGAAGTAGTACCAGCCGTTGTTGTTTCCACTTCCGAGGAAAAATCCCTTCCTTCAAGCAGATGTTGTAGACATCGAGGAATAACGCTGGCGCTGCTTTAATAGATGTTTTCAAGGCAATATTAGGGATTCCGTCCAATCCCGGCGCTTTATTATTCCCGACGCGGTTACAAGCTTCCATCAGTTCTTCTTTCGTCACAGGTGGGATATCATTCAGTTCGTCTTGTGTCAACAGGTAGTTGAAAACGCGCTGTCGTGGAAACAGTGCAGTCACGATCTTCTGTAGGAGTTGAGGACACGTAGGAGACGGCATTGGCTGGTATTTCAAGTTTGCCATGACTACCTTGTAAGGTCTGCCCCACAAGTCTTTGTCCACCTCGTTGATTAGCTCTTTCCAGCAGTTCTTCTTGCTATCCTTGATGGCTTTGTTTAAGTCTCGACGAGCTTTCTTGTATTCTGCGACTAGTTCCGCTGAGTCAGGCCGCCGATAACCACGCTGAGATATTCTTCTTTTCTTGAGACACTCTTTCCGTAGGAAGCTGATGTGTTCGTTCCACCAGTGCACCGAAGGTCTTTGGTTCATGCCCCGTTTACGAGGCATGCAGGTGTCGCAAGCCTGGGTCACTCTCTTCATCAAGTCCTTGGTCATTTCTTCTGCAGATCCAGTAGTAAGCGGTTCACTATTTAGGGCAGCTACTAGAGCACCTGGGTCAAAGGATTTCACCTTCCACCCAACGATGTCAAGTTTCTTAGCCGGTCTTCTAGGATTCTGGTCCTTTGATACTTCCCAGAGAATCGCATTGTGATCGCTGGCCGTGTAGATCTCCATCACCTTCCAGTCGTAGTTTCCTCTGATGAGGCTGCTGCTGACAAAAGTAAGATCCACAATAGAACTTGCGTCTCCTTTAGTGTACGTCGGCGCATCGCCGCTGTTTAACAATACTACATCTAACGTAGAAAAGCTTCCAGTAGTTCTTTACCTCGAGCGTTGGTGTGTTTGCTGCCCCATTCCACTGCCCAGGCGTTGAAGTCTCCAGCTATTGCCACTGGGTAGTACTGCTTCGCGTCCTCCGTCAGTCGATCCAGAAAGTCCATGAATTCAACAATAGTGAGGCTAGGTGGTGTGTAGCAGCTGTAAAAGCGGATGCCATCTACCGATGCTGCTACAAAGCCGGCGCTGCCATTGTTAACGACACTCTGAAGGGGAGCTTGCGACAGGACCATATGACAGCTTTTTTGGTGCAGTCAGTTTCCCATGGTTGGCCGCCGAGGTGTTTATACGGTTCCGATATAAGCACAAGGTCAAGCTTCTGTTCACGTACTGTCTGCATGAGCAAATCATGTGCCGCTTCACAGTGATTGATGTTTAGCTGCAGTATTCTCATTTTCGTTTATCAGTTATCTTCTTGAGTGCCTCTTGGTATACTGGGCATCTGCTTGTGCCGGCATGATGGGCGTTATTCTCTGTACTGGATTGATCCGCACACAGTGCGCATTTAGCAGGCTTATTACATTCGGCGATTTTGTGTCCCTCTTCTCCACATTTAATGCAAAGTTTGGAGCGGTCGACTTTACTTGTGCACTGAACCGCACGGTGTCCAAAATGCCAGCATTTATAACATCGGACTGGTCTTAGTACTGTTCTAATACGACAATTGGTCCAGCCGATCCTAATCTTACCGTGTTCTCCTACCACTTTCTGCGCTACCGTTGCTGCCAGAGTCACCGACGCAATTTGTGTTCTGCTACGTAAGACCTTACGAATTTTAATGGCCTCTACTGTTATACCACAATCGTTTCCAGCTGCCTCTTGTAAAGCTGTTAGAATGTCATCTTTAGTTGTAGTATCGTCAATATCGCGAATTTCCAGGTCTTCTTCAGGTCCTGTACTAATGACATTTGCGTCCTCCTTAAGTATTCCCGCGATAGTCTTCTGCAGGTCTTTACCGTATCTTCTCGACTGTGTTGCGGACCTGATCTGGGCGAACGTCCGCCTTGATCCGTGTAAGTATTTCAGAATACTTATCTTTGTTCGCTGGACGGATAATAAGTGCCTCCGGTCTCGTTGCTGTTCTTCTTGGCTTCTGGTTCGGCTTCGGTGGAGGCACCAGAGGTTTTTCTGGGAGCAGTTTCTTGCGCTCCTTCTTCTTGTCCTTTCTGGACTGCACCTTTTCTCCACCCTGGCTTCTTGTTCTGTTCACAAGAGTTTTGTGGAAGATCCTTAACCACTTCCTGCTTCTTGATGGGATGACCAGGTCCAACGTCTTTCAGCTTCTTGGGAGTATGAAAAGCTCCGCCTTCGGGAGAACGAATTTTTCTTTTCAACTTCCTCAGGATGCGGCCGTCTTGGTCAAAGGATTCAGTCTCTGCCGTTGTGATAGTTTCACTTTCTTCTTCAGCGACTGATTCTCCGTCACCTTCGGCTCCAGTGTCCATCGCTTCTTCAACAACCACTTGACTGTTTCTCTCCGATGTAGCACAAGGGGTGCGGTGTAATGATGAGCGCCATTCTTCGTCCAGTTTCTTGAATCTTCCAAGAGCATTGACTACACCGGTTGTCTTGGTCTTTATCTCCTTGTGGATATTGACCTTAGTTTGGACAAACTCTTGCAGCTCAATGGTCAGCTTCTCAAGGCGCTCCAACGCTTGCGTTCTCTTCATGTCAGCGCTTGCTTCAATCGCTGCTTGTTGAGCATGAAGCCCGTTTCTATTCATGTTTGTTTCCTGTAACGTACTCATACTTTTTTGATTTACCAGCGCATCGTACGGAGTGGAGCGGGTTGCCATAACTAGGAACGGGTGTACCCTCGGAGATAGTACTCCTACCCCAGTTCCCTGAGGCCTAGCCGACACTTAGCCAGTCCCGGAATACACGGACGGACTAGACTCGCTCGGAGCGGTGAAGATTCCGATCTCTAACACTCACTGCGTACTTCCTGATCAAGGCCCGAAGTGGCTGGCTCCTGATCCACTGCTGCAACTTTCACCTCGGCAGAGCAAGCTCACATCAGCCGTGGCCTGCATCGTCGGAAACTACGATACAGGTTCCGGACACTCCCAGTGAGTTACAGCAGGAACCAATCGTCTTGTTAGGTCAGTTAGTGTGACCAACCCATTAAAGGGGAGTTTTGTCCACGGGAGCTTATTTTGTTTGGTTATTTTGCTTGGCTCCTACCCGCTGTACCTCATCAACTAAGAGATTAAGTGTCATCCAAGGACAGCGAGCGTTCTCCCATCCGCTCGGGGAGACGCGCCCGGTAGCAGTATCTCTTCTGCCCCGAGTGTGTGTGTGTGTGTGTGTGTGTGTGTGTGTGTGTGTGTGCGCGTGCGTGTGTGTGTGTGTGTGTGTGCATGTGAGTGTTTTTTTTTTTTTTTTCCCTTGGGGGGGGGGAATCCTTTTTACGGATTCTAGGCATAGCTGTTTGGCCTGGATATGTGGCGACTCGACGCAGCGTCATACTAAAACTCGACGCTGACGCCCCTACCCACTAAACCCTAAACCCCTTTCTCTTCTATCCTCTGATCCCCCATGGTACCGCCGTAAGGCATTTCTTCGCGGGGGAGGAATTAGCTGCCGCTCTTCCTTCTGGTGGCTAAGATGTTATTTCTTTCTTCTAGATTCTGTCTTTCGCTCTTTTCCTCTCAATGGATCGCAACTCTGTAAGCACTTTTGTAGCAAAAGTGCTTGTGGCGTTCCAAGCAGCTTTTGACGACAACATTGCTTCTACTGTTGATTCTGGTTGGGTTTTCTTTTTCAGAATCTTCTCTAACTCATCGCGCTGTTGGTTGAAACGTGGACACACAAAAAAAACATGCTCCGCATCTTCATTGACCCCTGGACAGGACGGGCACTCTGGGGTATCATCGTGCTTAAAGCGGTGAAGATACTTCCGGTAACATCCATGTCCTGATAACATCTGCGTTAAATAATAGTTGATCTTACCGTGACTCCGGTTGAACCACACATCAATCCGAGGTATGAGACGGTACGTCCACCGAGCTTTCTCTGAAAAATTCCACTCCTGTTGCCATCTTGCGATGCTGTGTTGCCGTTTTTCCCCTCCAAGTTCTTCAGGGCTCAGTGTGGTTGACCTTTTTCATTGGTATAGGTTCCGTCTTTCCTCAGCTAGGACTCTGAGAGGCAGAGTACCGGAAATAACACACACTGCTTCCTCTGATATTGTGCGGAAGGCGCTAGTTACTCGTAGGGCACTCATACGATATATTGGTCCAGCTTTTCTCCATGAATCTTGCTCCTCTAGTGCGTCAGCTCAAATGGATATTCCGTAGGTGAGCACCGATGTGACTACTGATGACAATAGCAGCCTCCTGCTCTGCTTTGGGCCTCCGACGTTCGGCATCAATCGTGCGAGACTAGCTCTCACTACTGACGCTTTCGTACAGACGTGTTCCACTTGCTGCTTGAAGTTGAGTCGGGCATCAAGCATCACTCCGAGATATCGTATATGAGGTTGTGATGTGATTTCTCGGTCACCGACTTTTAGCTTAATTGTTTCAACTTCTTTTCGGCTGGTAATAAGCACTGCTTCGGTCTTCTGCTTAGCCAGTTGTAGGTTCACTGTATCCATCCACTGGTTGATCTTCTCAAAAGTGATGTCAAACAGATGTTGAATCTCGTCGAGGTGTTTGGCGACGATCACTGCGGCAACATCATCCGCATACGCTACCAGTTTGACACATCTTGGAAGCTTCAGTCTTAGGAGCCTGTGATACATGATATTCCACAGAAGTGGACCAAGAACAGAGCCCTGTAGCACACCACCGGTTATATCATACTCTTTCGGACCATTCTTTGTATCGTATTTCAGTACACTATCTGTAAAATAGCTAATCACTAGTCTGCGAAGATATGTTGGCACGTTCTTCTCGTCGAGAGCTTGCATGATGCAGTCCCAATTAGCGGAATTGAAAGCATTTTTGATGTCCAAGGCAGCCACCAGGCAGTACTTCTTCGTTCCACCCTTCCATCTAGTTCCTGCGATTGCCTCTTTGGCCGTATTAACAACCAGGTTAATCGCGTCCAGGGTTGATCGTCCTTTCCGGAATTCATACTGGTTGTCTGCCAAGAGTGGGTCGACTACTGCATCTATTCGCAGATGGATGATACGCTCAAATATCCTACCCGCCGTATCTAGCATGCAGAGTGGTCGGTAAGATGACGGTTCTTCTGGCGGTTTCTTTCCTTTAGGTAAAAGTACTAACCGTTGCTGTTTCCACTTACGAGGAAAAGTCCCCTCCTTGAGGCATGCGTTGTAAGCGTCTAAAAAAATGTAGGTGCTGCTTTATGATTGTTTTCAAGGCTATATTAGAGATTCCGTCCAATCCCGGCGCTTTATTATTTCCTACCCGATTACAGGCCTCCAACAATGTGTGCATGTGTGTGTGTGTGTGTGTGTGTGTGTGTGTGTGTGTGTGTGTGTGTGTGTGTGTGTGTGTGTGTTGGTGCCAAGACTAGGTGTTGGTGCCTGGATATGTCGGACTCAGAAGTCAATATTATTTTGCAACAATACCGACTAAACATCCTCCTCTCTCCTTTCCCCATAGATGTTACAGGGAAGACTGGGTCGAGACCGCGTTAGCATTACTTCGATCCAGTCCATGTTGTGTCTCACGACACCTACTTCTTGTTACTACTGGTTTCTAATGCTTTTCTGCGATTTTTTCGTTTGAAAGGCGCTGCGTGTAGGCTGCGACAGCTGACCAGTTTTCTTCTTTTGTGATCATGCAGGTTACCAAGCTCTCAGGGGAGAGCGTTGTGCCTATTGTTTCTTCGGTGCTGATTCTGTCGTCCTTCCACCGATCACACTCGAAAAACGTGTGCTCGGCGTTGTCAATTTTGTCTGGACAGTATTTGCACGTTGGTGTGCTCTGCAAACCCATCTTGAAACGATAGGCATTGAACTGCCCATGTCCCGTCAATAGCTGAGTCAGGAAGAAGTCCGTATCCCCGTGCTTCGGAGAAAGCCAGACGTTGATGTTTGGGATCAGGCGCGCTGTCCATCTGCCCGTCTCTCCCGATGTCCATCGGTCCTGCCACTCTTACTGAGTTTCCGCTTTTATCCTCGTTCTTGCGTCTCTCATGTTTTCGTCACTATCTTTAGCGTCATAGAGTTTAACTCTTCTCTTTTTTGTTCTTGGTCCCATGGTGTTGGTCATAATTCTTGCTAGGCTAGACACCGTCTTGCTGGCTTTCTGGTATGCATTATCGAGGTGTTCGCGAAAAGATAGTTTCTCGTCTATCATTACCCCCAGATAGCGCAGGGCCCTTGTTGACGTTAGTTTTGTTCCTCCCATGTCCACAGCGAATGGTTTTGGGAACCATTTTGACGAATCAGAACGACCATCTCGGTTTTGTGCTTGGCGAGTTTCAGGTGGTGTTTATCGAGCCAAGTCTCGACGGCATCAATGGTTTCCCGAACTAGTAGTTCGGCCTCCTCTACGCTGTCTACTGTGATCGTGGCCGCGACGTCTGCAAAGCCCGTTAGCTCTACTTGCTTTGGTAACAGAATCTTATGAAGCTTGTCATAGTCGGTGTTCCATAAATCGGGCCCCATTATTGAGCCTTGCGGCACGCCAGCCGTTATGGCGTATTCTTGTGGTCCTTCTGTAGTTTCCGCTATTAGCTTTCTTTCTTCAAGATAGTTGTCGATTAGTGCCAAATTCTCTGGCTTTACGTCAAATTTGTGTTCCAGAGCGTTTAGGATATCTCCCCAATTCACGCTGTTAAATGCGTTTTTGACATCTAGCGTGAGGAGAATGCATACTTTACGAGCTTTGAGGCTACCAATCCATGCTTCTCTCGCTGTCCCTACGATTGTCTGGATCGCGCCGACTGTTGAACGTTCTTTCCGGAAGCCATGTTCGTTTGCGACAAAGCCTCCAGCACGATCGATTTCGTTTCGTAGTCTTCCCTGTATAAGCTTTTCGAGCAATTTCCCAGCAATGTCCAGCATGCAAAGTGGTCTGAACGACGAGAGTGTTACAGGGCCACCTTTGCCTTTATCTAGCAGAACCAATCTCTGCCGCTTCCAGACCGCTGAAAACGTGCCAGTTGCCAAGCATGCGTTGTAGGTGTTCAGGAGTATGTGTGGGTATTCCAGGGCTACAGTCTTGATCACCGATGGTGGGATGCCATCAGGGCCGAGTGCCTTTCCTGTTTTGAGTGGTAGGCTTTACCCCAGATATCTTTATCAAGGTCGTTACAGACCTCTTGCCACAATTTCGCTTAGCTTGCTTTGATTGCCCGGTTTAGGTTCTTTTTGGCCTGCTTATACTCGCTCAAATGTAGATCTTGATTGGGGGAGCGTTTTGCAGCTCCCATTGCTAGCCGACGTAGTCTGTGGCATTTTTTCCGGAGTCCAACTATATCTGTTGACCACCACCAGAACGCCGGCCTGGGGAAACTCTGATTTTTCAGCCGCGGCATAGAGGCGTCACATGCGGCAGCAATCTCCGTCATCGTATTTAGCACTTCCTTTTCCGTCTCACTGCAGTATCCGTAGTCGGGTTGTTCTGAAGGATAGACCAGCTTCGTGCAAGTGAAGCTCGCAGTGTCTCTGGATCAAGCCTCCTGACATTCCACTTCCGCTTAGAAAGGTCGCGTTGTGAAACCGAAGCAGATGCCAATCCAACGTTTAATGTCACGAACTGGTGATCACTGCCGCTGTATTCTTCGGATACAGTCCAGTCTTCGATCATGTTGGCAGTCTTTGGAGTCGCCAACGAGATGTCGAGGATGGATTCTTGGTACCCTGGTCTTTTAAAGGTCGTGGTGCTCCCGGTGTTCAGCACTATAAGGTCGAGTCTAGCCACGACGTCAGCGACCTCGTTACCTCTGGTGTCGGAGAAAGCAGCGCCCCACTCAGCCGATTTAGCGTTGAAGTCTCCGGCTACGATGACTTCACCGTCGAATTTAGTTACCGCATTTTCTATATTTGCCAGTTTCTGTCGGAACATACTAATCCCTTCGTTAGGTGAGAGATAGACGCTCATGAAGTAGGTTGTGGGGGTTTGAATCCAGACAAAACCTGCTCCACTTCCGCTGTTGTTGACGGTAACGTTCTTTGTGTTCACAATCCAAATTGCTGCTATGCCAGTTTCGTCTGCGAACCATGTTTTACCTTCGATGTTTAGATGTTGCTCGCAGATAAAGCAGACGTCGATTTTATCTTCAAAGACACGCTGGCGCAGCAGGTTTTGAGCCAAGGCATACCTATTCAGGTTGCCTTGTAGTATGCGTGTCATTTCTGCCCTCTCGTGGCTTCTACAAGTGCTGTGCGGAATGTCTCATAAGCTCCAGTGCCAGAAATATGGCATAGACCGTCCTGGGCATTTTTGTCCGGAGCACAAAGGAAGCATTTTAGCTTCTCCGTGCAGTTTACGGCCTTGTGGTTCTCTCCGCCACATTTGTAGCAGCATTTGCTTCTGTCTGGTCCCGCACACTGACATGTTTGGTGTCCAAAACCAAGACATTTAAAACAGCGTGTTACTTGTGCAACTGGGCGTATACGACACTTCACCCAACCGATCAGTATACGGGCCTTGTTTACAAAAGATTCCTCGACGGGAGTCTATGGCGAGACTCCCGCAGGAAAGTGCGTTCTAACAGAGGACTCAGACTTAGACTAACTATCTATTAGCTAGACTTATCCGAACAAAACTAAAAAAAAAAATGAAGACAAGTATTGGGGCCTCCGATTTTCTTTGCAATTTAAATTTTCTATTGCAATTTAAAACTTGTTCGGTGAACAAGGCCCAGTAGCGATTAACTCGCTCCTGGGGAACTCCCAAATTCAAGAGACACACCTGTCCACCGCTAGTTCCCGCAAAATCGAACCGCCAATGGAAAATCAGCCTCTCGATCACGCCATGGATCGACCGCTTTATTGGCTGATTGCTCCCGCTAGACATGCGCAATAGCCTTCTTCCCCAAGTCAACGAGGAAGAAGACGAACTATTATTATTATCTTTCGCTTCCACGCTTTCAGTTGCAACAAGTCGCCATTAATTCCGCTTTGCTTTCGCTTATTGTTAATTAACCGCATTTCACTATTTTTATCATTTAAATTGCTTAAATTAACCGCTAATAATTCGCTTTAGTTTGTTACAGATAAATTGTGTTATTTGTGCATTTATTTCACCGCTTTTACAGTGCCGGCAGAGTGTTCGCCCACGTGTCAACCGGCATCGCTTGTGCTACCCACGCTGTATATTATAAATCCGCTTTTTTTTTAAACAATCCGCTATTTAACATATTGAATATTTAGTGTATTTATTATAAATAAATCCCTAGTGTTAATTTTGATAATAATTTACGCGTTTTAATTGAGATATCCAGACCTAAACCTGATCCCCGCTTTTCCGCTCTTTCAACATTTTACAAAACTTAACAATTTATTTAATAATTAATTATGTTGTTCAACTAAATATTTCTTCGTTATAAATTTTATCTACTTGTTATTTTATTATTATTTAGAATTTCATCATTTAAAATTGTTTATCTGAGCATCGTTAAACATTTGATCTAAATATTTCTTTAAGTGATAAAAAAAAAGAAATTATTTATTTATTTATTTCTTATCTCTGTTCATTTTTTTGTCGGATCGCAGGAAGTAATATATTTTCTCGAACTTGAAATGTTTAAAATTTGTAACAGTCATCGTTTATATTCCCGAGTCAAAAATTCAGACCCGTTTAAGCTGTACTTTTTTCCAACAATTCTTAGAAAATTGAGTGGTCAGGAAAGACTGCTCAGTTAAATACTATATAAACTCGACGCCTGGTTTGACTGTAAATAGTGGAGTTTTGTCCCACTTTGACAGGATTACAGTCTAACCAGGCGTTGAATAATAATAAAAATTTAAATAATAATAATTACTTTTGTTGTACCGTGCCCAAGGACGCAGGTTCGAACCCAACTAGAGACCGAATTTTTTTTTCTTTTTTTAATAATAATAATTTTGTTATTAGTAAAATGATAAAAAAAGAATTTTTCGAGTTTTTTTTTTTATATTATTTTAATGTAGAGCTAACACATGTTTAGACCCGCTTGACTCTTTATTTAGACCTAACTTTCGCTACCTATAGAAATAAAGTGAAAATCGCAGTCGTTCTAACCGAAACTCGAACCCGAGACGAGCGCTTGCCAGACATAACTAGCCCCTACACCGGACGACCGATAAGTTAGTATACCTCTCATCATTCTTATAAGCTAAATTTATGCAGTGACGAAGTGTAACGGTTCATTATTTATATAATTTATGTTATTTAATATTGTGTTTTGATAAATATCAACTATTTTTTAAAAATATTTATTAATTAAAAAAATGCATAAGTCAAGTTCTTATAATTCTTTAGAATTTGTACATCGTTCTGTACATTTTTAATGTTTTATTATAAATTTTAATGTTTAAAATTCTCAATATTAAAAATTCAACTGTAAATTATTATATTGTAATTTTTTTAAGACTATATCAATTTTGACGGTAAGCAATTTTTCGGTTAAATAATAAATTTTCATTTTTAGCAATCGCTAACAAATCGCGTTACAGATGCCTTAAGGGCGTAGAATAAAAATTTAATTTTTTTTTTCTAAGTCCAAAAAAAATTTTTACTTTGATGAAATATTTTTTTTGCATTTCTGCACATTTCACGAAAAAATACGTCGGTTCCCAAAAAAAAATTTTTTTCATACACCCTTATGGCATCCGAGGTGGGTCCCGGGAGCCATAAAGGCGTATAAAAATAATTTTTTTTTCAGGAATCAGGTATCTTTACCTGAAACGTCAAAAAATACAAAAAAAAATCTTTCTCAAAATTAAAATTTTTTTTTGAAAATTTAATTTTTTTTTCTAAGTCCAAAAAAAATTTTTAATTTGAAGTAAAATGTTTTTTTTTGCTTTTTTGCACGTTTAATACAAAATATATTGGTTCATTTTTTTCGGGAATCATTTTATTTTTGTATAGAACGTGCAGAAATGCAAAAAAAAATTTTTCTTCAAACTAAAAATTTTTTTTGGACAAAAAAAAATTAAATTTTCAAAAAAAATTTTAATTTTGAGAAAAATTTTTTTTGTATTTCTCAACGTTTCAGGTAAAAATAAGTTAATTCCCGAAACGAAAATCTTATTATACGCACTTATGGCATCCGAGGTGGGTCCCGGGAGCCATAAGGGTGTATAAAATTTTTTTCTGCATTTCTGCACATTTCAGACGAAAATTCGTCGATTCCCGAAAAAAATTATTTTATACGCACCGATAGCTTTTCACCGGGGTCTTTTGCCGGAATACGCCTTTATGGTATCTGGAACGCGACATATAAACTTTTGAATGAAAGATATTTTCTGACTCAGTTTGTCAAGCTGATTCAGAAAATAGGTGAATTTTTTAAAAGTTGCGCTATAAGGACGACTGCAATAGTTAGATTATTATGAAATCTACTAATAATGATATTAGTATTATTATTATTATTATTATTATTATTATTATTATTATTATTATTATTATTATTATTATTATTACTATTATTATTATTATTATTATTTATTATTCTTTGGATAAAATTTACATTGAAAACGGAACTCAGTGGAGCTGTTTTCACTATGTCTTTAGTTCACCCCGACTTTTACAGCTAAAACGGGTCTGATGTTTCGGCTCTGCATTATTATTATTATTCTTTGGATAAAATTTACATTGAAAACGGAACTCAGTGGACCTGTTTTCACTATATCCATAGTTCACTCCGACTCTTACTGCCAAAACAGGCGTCTTCTAAGGCGGCGAATTGAACTACAAAGGATTTGGAAACTTTTACAGCTTAAACGGGTCTGATATTTCGACTCGGGTTTTGCTCTGCATTTTTCTTTCATTAGTTCTTGGAGTTGCTTTTTTTTGTGTTTCTGTTAAATATCAAACTTGTTTTGAATACTTAGGCTCAGGTTACGTTTACTTATAGTCCAGATACATGAAAAAAAAAGGCCATTCGGCAGCCGAAATGAAAGTAGATTTTTCAAATAAAAAAAATTGATTTTTAATAAAATAATATAATAACACTGATAATGTATAATTTAATTCATGAATTAAAAACAAAATTCAATAATAATAAATTTAAAAATATTTAGAACGAATTTTGGAAAAAAAATTATCTTGTGAAGAAAAAGTTTCTCAAATATTTACCAAAGAATTGCACAGATTATAAGATTTGAATTATAAATGTCCAAATTTTAAGTAACTGCTTAGGAACAACAGTTTCCAAGTTAATCAGAATTTTGCAGCTAAATGTCGGCGAGGCATATCAAAATGCCAAAGGTGATTGTCAAAGAAAAACTTACAGAAAATTCACGAAAGGAATTTAAGCTAGAAAGAATACAAAAAATTTAAGTTTTGTGTGAAAAAAAGCCGAAACCCGCGGGGGGTATATCAATTTGTTTTTATTGAATTTTTAAAATGAGATTTGAAACTAAGGCAGTTGTAGCGGTCAGAAAAAATTGAATTAATTTTTTTTGACAATAGTGGAGCATTCTGAAGACGTTAAAAAAAAAATTTTCGAAAAAAAATCGAGAAAATTTCGAAAATAATTGAAAATTTTTTTTTTTTTTTTTAAATTTTTTAAAAAATCAATCTCTTTAATCGAAAAAATAAAGATTTTAGAGAGAAAAAAATTTTTTTCATTGAAAAAATGAATAAAAATCACAAAATTGCTCATAATGGTGATTTTTGCAAGAACAAAGAAATTGAAGCTTCGGGGCACAATGAAAAAAAAATCGCAGCGCTTTGAATTTTTGAGGGATTTTAGGGGACACTTTAAGGTTAAAAAATTACCGACGATATCCTTCATTCATCCATTTTATCCAAAGTTATACCAAGTTAGCCAAATATCCTTAATTATGCGAATTTTTGTCTTTTTTTCAGTCCGAGTTTTCAATTCGAAAACTTTTTTTTCTAAAAGATGTTTACATTTTCTTATAGAGAATATTGTGCAGTTTTCAAAACCCTCCTTCGATTTCCTGTATAATCATTATTTTCGGAGTTATTGAATATCAAAGTCAAAAAGAACTTTTTTGCTTTGATTGACGATAACTCCGCGGCAAATCGTCATACAGGCTTTTTGAATACGCCAAATTAAAAAATATCAAATTTTCTAAAAGAGCTTTTGAACGAAACAATCAAAAAAATTTTTTTGAAGCCCGTGGACCTTTTTTTAGACGGGAAAAAATTTGGAAAATTTTTTTTTTGGTAGTTTTCTTAAGATTTCTCCAGACCTGGACATGACAAAAATTTTTCATGGTCATATCTGAAAACTAGACACTTGGAGCTACAATGCTTATTTATTTTTTCTGTACGACCATTTTCCTCGGAGTTACAGCTTGTTGAATATCACCCAAAAATTTGGAATTTTTTTTATATCCCTTAATTTTTGTGACTAGTGTATATATATACAGAGTGTCCCAGAAGTAACGGACGCCATTGTAGCATCTGATGAAAAAAATAATTCTGAGACGAAAAGTCCTAAGCCATTTTTCAATTAACCGCATATATAATTAATTATTAATTAAAAATAACGTCTCTTTATTTGTTAGAGAGAGAGCGCCAGTGTCCAGTAAAGTATGTGCCAAACAAAGACACAACTAACTGTATGACTAACTAGTTTCTATAACTACGTAGTCACACATATTTACTTACACATTCACACGTGCAAGCGTCTTCGTTAGAACGCACTTGACTTGACACTAGTACTCTCTCTTTAACGCATAAAAGGACGTTATTTTAATTCATAATTAATTATCTATGCGTCTGATTAAAAAATGGCTAAGGACTTTTCGTCTCAGAATTATTTTGTTTATCAGATGCTACAATGGCGTCCGTTACTTCTGGGACACTCTGTATATATATATATAAATACATACATGTATAAACTTTTGAACTATATATATTTTCTGACTCAGCTCGACAAACTGAGTCAGAAAATGGCTAAATTTTTTAAAAGTTGCGCCATGCGGACGGCTGCAATAGTTAGATTTTTATAAAATCTACTGAAAAGGGCCCATAAAATTTGGAAATTTCCAGGCCTCTTTCAAGAGCTTTTCGCTAAACAGAACGTTTAACGCGTTTCTCTTTACAGTGACCCTTTGTATCTTAAGGATATGAAGTCATAAAAGTCTCGAGAATAAAATATGTTTCCTTAAGAAATAACAATTAACTGTCTATATACATATTTTTATTTTTTTTTTAATACTTTTTTTTTGGGACGTAACACTTTCAATAAATAAAAACAATAATCAAAAAACATTGTTTACAAAATCTGTTATGTGCATCTAATGAAATCTAAGTTTGAGGGAACCCTTTAGAACACCGTTTGGTAGGTTCCGATCGGTTTAGCCGTTCAAAAGTTATAAGCGATTCACATACTTACACACACACACACACACACACACACACACACACACACACACACACCTCGGGGCAGAAGAGATACTGCTACCGGGCGCGTCTCCCCGAGCGGATGGGAGAACGCTCGCTGTCCTTGGATGACACTTAATCTCTTAGTTGATGAGGTACAGCGGGTAGGAGCCAAGCAAAATAACCAAACAAAATACGCTCCCGTGGACAAAACTCCCCTTTAATGGGTTGGTCGCACTAACTGACCTAACAAGACGATCGTTCCCTGCTGTGACCCACTGGGAGTGACCGGAACCTCGTGTCGTAGTTTCCGATGATGCAGGCCACGGCTGATGTGAGCTTGCTCTGCCGAGGTGTAAGTTGCAGCAGTGGATCAGGAGCCAGCCACTTCGGGCCTTGATCAGGAAGTACGCAGTGAGTGTTAGAGATCGGAATCTTCACCGCTCCGAGCGAGTCTAGTCCGTCCGTGTATTCCGGGGCTGGCTAAGTGTCGGCTAGGCCTCAGGGAACTGGGGTAGGAGTACTATCTCCGAGGGTACACCCGTTCCTAGTTATGGCAACCCGCTCCACTCCGTACGATGCGCTGGTGAATTTAAAAGTATGAGTAAAATTCAGGAAAACAACAATAGTGAAAACGGGCCTCATGCCCAACAAGCAGCGATTGAAGCAAGCGCTAAAATGAAGCGGTCGCAAGCGCTAAAATGAAGCGGTCGCAAGCGTTTGAACGCCTTAAAAAGCTGACCAGTGAGCTAAATGACTTCATCCGATCTAAGGTCAATATCCACAAGGAGATTAAGACCAAGACGATCAGCGTAGCCAATGCCCTCCAGAGATTCAAGAAACTTGATCAAGAATGGTGTTTAACAGTACGACGCACTTCTCGCACTAAACCGGAGAGAAGCATTCAAGCAACTATCGTGAATGAAGAAGCAATGGACACTGGAGCCGAAGGTGACGGTGAATCAGTCGCGGAAGACAGAATCAGATCTAGCAGCAAGTCAACTAAGAGAAAAGATCGATCTTCTCCCGACCCAACGATCTGCCAAGTTGTGAAGAAAAAGGACCTGAAACCAAGCCCTCCGAAAAACACGGCAGTGCAGAACGCCGGAAAAAAAGAGGTGACTGAATGGCAGAAGGTCCAATCCAAGAAGGAGAAGAAGGAGCAAGCGAGAGAGCGGTTACCAAAACAACCGGTGAACAAATCTCGGCCGGAGCCTAAGCGGGAAAAACCGCGAAAATTCACCAAACCAGATGCCTTAATTATTCGACCCGTTGAGAAGGCAAAATATGCCGAGATACTGCGTCGGATTAAAAAAGATGTCCCACCAGATCAGACCCGTGATGTCGTTGACAAGGTTCAAAAGACGAATGATGGGAATATGCTCATTACGCTTTCCAGAAAGACCGCAGACAAAGGACAAGCTTTGCTGAAGACCATCAAGAGCATCCTTAAAGAAGAAGCGCAAGTCATCTGTAAAGGCCCAGAGGAACAGCTTGAAATCCGGGACATTGACGACGAAACAACTAAAGACGATGTCCGGAAGGCCTTACAAGAGGCAGCTGGAAATGACTACGAAATACCTGAAGATGTCATTAAAATTCGTCCGGCCTACAGAGGTACTCAAACTGCTTCGGTACGATTGCCAGCAGCAATAGTGCAGAAGATACTTGAAAAGACAGGCAAAATAAGGATTGGCTGGGTAAATTGCCGTGTCAGAGCAATTAAGACACCACTACGATGCTATAGGTGCTGGCACTTTGGGCACACTACTGCCCAATGTAAAAGCGAAGTCGACCGATCTGGGCTTTGCATCAAATGTGGGCAAACAGGTCATCAAGCTGCTCAATGCCAAAATAAAGTGAAATGTGCGTTATGTGCGGAAAAACCTGGCTCTCAGGACACTGCTCACCGGTCTGGTTCTGGCCGATGTCCAGTCTTCCAAGAAGCACTCCAGAAGCTGACAAATAAACGAACATGAGGATACTGCAGCTTAACATCAATCACTGCGAAGCTGCGCATGACCTGCTTATGCAGACAGTACGGGAATTAAAGCTCGACGTTGTGCTTTTATCGGAGCCATATAAACATTTAGCTGGACAACCTTGGGAGACGGATATCACCACGAAAGCTGTGATCTGGGCTTGTGGTAAGCTCCCTTTCCAGAGTGTAGCTACCAATGGCACCGCTGGCTTTGTAGCAGCATCAGTAGATGGCATCCGTTTTTACAGCTGCTACGCACCACCTAGCCTCTCAATTGCTGAGTTTACTGACTTCTTGGATCGACTGACCGAGGACGCGAAGCAACATCATCCAGTGGTGATAGCCGGGGACTTTAACGCCTGGGCAGTGGACTGGGGCAGTAAGCAGACTAATGCACGAGGAAGAGAGCTGCTAGAAGCTCTTTCTACACTAGATGTAGTCTTGCTCAACAGTGGTGACACGCCGACCTACACCAAAGGTGACGCAAGCTCGATTGTAGACGTCACTTTTGTCAGTACCAGCCTTGCTGAAGGTAACACTAACTGGAAGGTACTGGACATCTACACTGCCAGTGACCATCATGCGATACTCTGGGAAACGTCAAACGACCAGAACCTCCGGGGGCCTATCAAGCAATTTAACACCGTCGGTTGGAAGGTGAAATCTCTTGACCCAGAAGTATTGCTAACAGCCCTCGATAGTGATCCGATAGAGACTGGATGTGCAGAAGAACATACTAAGGCTCTGATGATGCGAGTAACACAAGCTTGTGATGCCAGTATGCCTCGCAAACGTGTTATGAATTCAAGACCTGCGGTACACTGGTGGAATGATCATATCAGCAACCTCCGTAAAGAGTGTCATCGAAAGAGAAGAATATCACAGCGTGGCTATCAACGACCTTACTCTGCAGTGCTGATCGCAGAGTACAAAAAAGCTCGTCGTGAACTTAATAAGGCCATAAAAGAGAGCAAAAGAAGATGCTGGAAAGAGCTCATATACGAGGTCGACAAAGACGTGTGGGGTCGGCCGTATAAGGTGGTCATGACGCACCTGAAGAAACAACAAATGCCGTCACCTACGTGTCCCCAACTCCTTCAGAAAATCGTCACGGCGCTGTTTCCACAGCAACACAGTCTCAATTATCAGTCAACGCAAGATGAACTGGACGACATTCCACCTGTCACTGAAGAAGAATTGTTGGAGGCCTGTAATCGGGTAGGAAATAATAAAGCGCCGGGATTGGACGGAATCCCTAATATAGCCTTGAAAACCATCATAAAGGCAGCACCAAAATTATTTCTAGACGCTTACAACGCATGCCTCAAGGAGGGGACTTTTTCTCGTAAGTGGAAACAGCAACGGTTAGTACTTTCACCTAAAGGAAAGAAACCGCCAGAAGAACCGTCATCTTACCGACCACTCTGCATGCTAGATACGGCGGGTAAGATATTTGAGCGTATCATCCATCAGCGAATAGATGCAGTAGTCGACCCACTCTTGGCAGACAACCAGTATGGATTCCGGAAAGGACGATCAACCCTGGACGCGATCAACCTGGTTGTTAATACGGCCAAAGAGGCAGTCGCAGGAACTAGATGGAAGGGTGGAACGAAGAAGTACTGCCTGGTGGCTGCCTTGGACATCAAAAATGCTTTCAATTCCGCTAATTGGGACTGCATCATGCAAGCTCTCGACGAGAAGAACGTGCCAACATATCTTCGCAGACTAGTGATTAGCTATTTTACAGATAGAGTGCTGAAATACGATACAAAGAATGGTCCGAAAGAGTATGATATAACCGGTGGTGTGCCACAGGGCTCTGTTCTTGGTCCACTTCTGTGGAATATCATGTATGACGGGCTCCTGAGACTGAAGCTTCCAAGATGTGTCAAACTGGTAGCGTATGCGGATGATGTTGCCGCAGTGATCGTCGCCAAACACCTCGACGAGATTCAACATCTGTTTGACATCACTTTTGAGAAGATCAACCAGTGGATGGATACAGTGAACCTACAACTGGCCAAGCAGAAGACCGAAGCAGTGCTTATTACCAGCCGAAAAGAAGTTGAAACAATTAAGATTAATGTCGGTGACCGAGAAATCACATCACAACCTCATATACGATATCTGGGAGTGATGCTTGATGCCCGACTCAACTTCAAGCAGCAAGTGGAACACGTCTGTACGAAAGCGTCAGTAGTGAGAGCTAGTCTCGCACGATTGATGCCGAACGTCGGAGGCCCAAAGCAGAGCAGGAGGCTACTATTGTCATCAGTAGTCACATCGGTGCTCACCTACGGAATATCAATTTGGGCTGACGCACTAGAGGTGCAAGATTCATGGAGAAAAGCTGGACCAATATATTGTATGAGTGCCCTACGAGTTGCAAGCGCCTTTCAAACAATATCAGAGGAAGCAGTGTGTGTCATTTCCGGAACTCTGCCGCTTAGAGTTCTAGCTGAGGAAAGACGGAACCTTTACCAACGAAAGAGGTCAACCACACTAAGTGCCGAGGAACTCAGAGCTGAAGAACGGCAGAACAGCATGGCACGATGGCAATCGCAGTGGGACGCCACGACAACAGGAAGATGGACACACCGTCTCATACCGAAAATCGACGTTTGGATAAACCGGAGTCATGGCGAGGTCAATTATTATCTGACGCAGATGTTGTCAGGACATGGATGTTTTCGGACGTATCTTCACCGCTTCAAGCATGATGATTCACCGGAGTGCCCGTCCTGCCCAGGAATCAATGAAGACGCGGAGCACGTTTTCTTTGAGTGCCCACGATATTACCCACAGCGCGATGAGCTGGAGATGATCCTGAAGAAGAAAATCCAACCAGAGACAATAGTAGAAGCAATGCTGTCATCAGAGGCTGCCTGGAACGCCGCAAACACGTTTGCAACAGAAGTCCTTATAGACTTGCGTTCCATCGAAAGAAAAAGAGCAAATGACAACAACTAGAAGAAAGGTAAAATAATACCTAGTTACCAGAAGGAAGAGCAGTCGCTATATCCTCCCCCCACGAAGTAATGCCTAACGGCGGTTTCCATGAGGGATTAGAGGAAAGAGGAAAGGGGTTTAGGGTTTAGTGGGTAGGGGCGTTAGCGTCGAGTTTTAGTATGACGCTGCGTCGAGTCGCCAGATATCCAGGCCAAACAGCTACGCCTAGAATCCGTAAGAAGGATTCCCCCCCCCCCTAAGGGGAAAAAAAACACACACACACACACACACGCACACACACACACAAAAAACACCCATACATACATACAGACATACAGACACAATCGCGCGAGTAGTCAGGGAAGCTTCCTGTGACCTTCAAACGTCGAGATCTGATGAAAACTCGATTTTTGCAAAACGGGGTGAAAACAATAACTTCCCGATTTTTGAAAATCTTCGATTTTCTTAGCGGGAAATTAAAAATTTGTGTACTATTTTCAAAAATATGTTTACCGATAATCATGTTGATAAGATGTTTTTTTCTTAATTTAAAGACTAATTAACTTGATAAAATAATTCTAAAAATGAATTTAATTTTTTTTAGTTTATGATTAAATTACAAAAATTTATAGGGCAATTTCAAAAGAATTAAAAATATTTCCGGTTAATGATAAAAAAAATTCCGTAAAATATTGTCAGATAGGTAAACTAGTAACCAGTACCAATATTATTCTTTTGTATAGATAGTATACTCATAAATCGAAATTATAAATGGAATATTATCGACAGCCGTATACAAATAATAGTTTTTTATGGGTCCAGATACTCCATCATTCGCCATAACACGTTTACCTGGATTTGGGAATCCCATTTTCGAGGGAATGGCTGTTAGTTTGAAATGCGATGTAGACAGCAATCCATCCAGTTTACCAATTTGGCAGTGTGGTGAGTAATACTTTTTATCTACAGTAAAAAATTTTTTTATCAGTTGTATTCAAATAAATTTTATAAATAAAACTGGTTGCACTCGCTGTCGAGCTTTTACAGTTCAATGAGCTAAATAAATAGATTAAAAGCTGGCTTTTGAATCTCTCTTAAGCCGCTTCTGTTGTAAAATAATAAATTACCTATACGAAAACGAAATGTTCACAGACAATACAAGGTAAAATTCAAAAATTTTTTGTTATCTTTGACAAATAAATACTAAAAAATGTCAAGAATAATTTTAATAGTAATACTCGAAGAGCTCAAAAGCATACAAAAGCTATTTCTTTGAGCTCAGAGAGCTCAAAATAACACACAAATTGTATTTTTTAACTCGAAGAGCTCAGAAACGTAATAAGTGCAACTTCAAGGGTTTAGGTATGGAATTGGCGGGAAGTTGTAGGGATGGCTTTCAGGGTCAATCGTTTTCCTAATTTTTTTTTTGTAAATAGAAAAAGAATTTTTTCATATAACCTGCATTGAAAATGTGAGTTTCAATGCCTGTTGAGCCAACCGAAACTAGACAATTTAAGACCAATGCGACTGTGCCGGGCAGGTATCAATTATTTCTTCCCGGCGGGCAGAAAGTGACGATTTTCTGTCCACGAGGTGAAGTTGCAGCTTTATTTTCAATCCTATCAATTGTTTGTTTATTTTATACCTTTATAATTGTCATTCTAACCGTTAACTGTACTGTGTAACGTCCACGTTTTCAAAAATTATAAAAATAAATAATTTATTTGTCCCCGGCTCGAAATTTGCTCGCTGGAATCCAGGGTCATAAACGGGGATTACATTATCAATAACAAAATATAAACAAAACACTTCATTTTAAATAAATCAAAGAAAAAGGGAAACCTCTTTATTGGCCTGATCATGTTAATAAACGATATAAACAATATAAACAAATTAAACAATATAAACAATATATTAGAACACTCTTTTCACACATTATTCGCGGTTCAAAATTGCGAACTAACTGTCAAGAGCTGGTTCCCCGCTTCCCCAGGAGACTAGCCGTCACCCCTGGGCCTAAACCTCTACCCCGAGAGCGAATGGAGAGTGTCCTCTTCGCCCCCACCTACACGGCTTATGATCACCTACCGTACCTCAGCTGAAGGCTTCGGCACGGGGAGAAGCACATTCGCCCGAGTAATTCTCCCGAGAAAGAACTGCTTGCTTTATCGAGCCAAATTTTGGCGTTTATCATTTTTCCCCCAACTCTCTTGTAACGAACCGGAAGGGTCGTTTTAGACACCTGTCCGGTGCCCTCGAACTAGCATTCAAAAATAATTATTTATTATTTTAGTCGTAATTTCTTTCATTTTCTATCCATTCGTTTCGCCAAATTCTAAGTTTTTATTTTCGAAACTCAATTCTTTATTATTTTAATCGTAATTTCCTTCATTCTCTATCCATTCGTTTCGTCAAATTCACAATTCTTTATTATTTTAATCGCAATTTCTTTCATTATATATCCATTCGTTGATTTTCCATACTAAAATTGTCCTCGGGACTTATAAAATTTTCGCTTACCTAATTTATTTCTTACAAAAATAATAATCGTCATTTCTTTCATTTTATATCCATTCATCGCTTTGCCATACTAAATCTTGTTCGGAACTTAGAATAATTTTCCCAGTCTTTTAATTTCTTTTACAATTAATTCGTTCGGCTTCGTAATAATTTCTCACACGCTTATTTTCTTAATTTAATCATACCTTCGGTAACAATAATATAAAATTATTAACTAAATAAATACAATAATTAAATAATAATCGCCGCACTAATAAAAATAATTGTTTCTATTAATTTTTAAGTAATTAATAAAAAATAAACTAAAATACTCAAATACAAAAAGTAAAATTTGGGTCATAACTGACATATTATAATTCTGTTACTAAGCATAAATAAGAATGATAAAAGAAAACTTGTCAATTTACGAATAATGTTTGGTAAAAAATAAACTATTACTTTCTATTTTATTATAAGTTTCATAATAAAATGGTATTTTCGCTGTTCGTCTGAAACTATCTAGTTCTGGTTGGCTCCAGACATTGAAACTAGCATTTTTAATGCAACTTATATGAAAAATATAATATGTGACGCGGGATGAAACACGATTTCAGACCGAGTGATGCCAGCCCTCGCTTCGCTCGGGCAGGCAACTTCACTGGTCTGAAATCGTTTTCTTTCATCCCTAGTCACACAATATACTATTTTTTCAAAGCATATCTTTTTGTTAAAAACAATTTTTAAAGTGAAACTTTTATTACATCGTCTCAAACTTTTTCGTCTGTGTATTGCATGTCGCGTGACGGTCGGCCGCGGAGTAGGAATAAAGTGAAAGGCGTTCGTCAGAGCAGCCAAGGCCAATATGGCGGCGCCTATAGTTTGCAGCAGTTAACCGTGTAGTGTATAGACTATTACTCGTTTGTGCCAGTGCTCCACGCTATTTTGTTTGTTTTGTATTTAAAATATATGTATCTTATAAAATAGTTCATTATTAATTATTTAACCTATTGATAATATCTTTTTAATTAATATTTTTTCAAAAATAATATTAATTACATGAATTAAAAGACTTGAAAATATTGTAGCACAAAACTAGATTTTGTTTCTAATAAAAATCCAAAAAATTATTAAAATAGTCTATAAAATAAATTTAAAAAAACATGGATAGAATTACTAGATTTGATAAACAAAATGATTAAGCCTGTATTAAAAAATTATGAACTCAATAAAAAGATACTTAAATGTAATAGGTAAGGTTAGAGCTCCAGTAGCCGCTCATGTACCAGTACATGCTCACTCCATGTATTTGTATATCTATATTTGTGAATATAGATATACAAATACATGGAGTGAGCATGTACTGGTACATGAGCAGCTACTTAGGGCTTTTACCTTACTACAATAATTATATTTTAGTTCAAGTATTGTAATTCACGAAATTGTTATTATTTCTAAAAAAATATTAATTAAAAAGAAATTATTAACAAGTTAAATAAAAAGTAAAATATTTAATTGACCATTTTTAGAATTGATTCATAATATGAATAATATATTTCATATTAAATGGTATTTCTATCGAATTTAAAAATAACAACGTTTCGA
The DNA here is from genome assembly GCF_020080835.1 of Cotesia glomerata. NCBI lineage: Eukaryota > Metazoa > Arthropoda > Insecta > Hymenoptera > Braconidae > Cotesia > Cotesia glomerata. Next base: position 11,945,709 of record NC_058164.1, read on the forward strand.
TGGATACTTTTCGACTACCCTATATGAGTTAACTTATAAGTTAACAATAGTCAGTAAAAGAAATCTATATTTTTAGTTATATTTGATGGCCAACTTCATCATGTCGCTTTTTTGGGACATCATGCGCGCGCAGCTTAAAAATTTCACTCTCATCTAAACGCGCCATAACAAGTATAACTTTAATAATAACCCGAGTCAAAATAAAAAAAATGATTTGAGCCTATTGAGCCTCCTTTCTTTTGTTGTTGGGTTTGCATGGAAATTTAAAACTGTATTTTCACCCTCATCGGCCTAAAAATAGGCTTTTGAGGTCGAAATCACAGTTTAAAACTGTATTTTGAGCCTAAAGAGCCTACCTCGAGGGTCTGTAGGTTGTTTCCATCTTTTTATTTTTTAGAACATATAATATTTTTATAATAGCAAAAATTTTATAATTAAAAAACTGGACTTAGAAAATTTTTAATTTTTATCGTTGCAAAAAATTTTTTAAGTGTAGAGTTGAAATAAAAATTATGACTATTGTAATTAATGTTGCAACAATTGATCAATAATCCATAAAATATACGGACAGTAATAAGCAATAACATCTCAACTTAAACTTTTTCTAATGTTTATCGTTAGCATATTCGGGTTTATATATGGGGGATTTCATGCCAAATCGACCACTCTTGACCTCGACGATTTTCGATTTCCTGAAATTTTTGTATCTTTCTCTACCCTACTGAAAACAATTTTAAAAATTTTTTCAAATTTTTTTACCCAACCAAAAAAAAGTTACGAGTTATTTAAAGAAAAATATGTTTTTTTTATTGTTAAATAACCATAACTTTTTTCAAAATTGACTTATTGGGATTTTTTCTTTTTTTAATTTTTGTTTTAAAATCCCATACAAAAAATGAGGATCGGCCCATTAATGGGCCAAGCCAGGCAGCCGATTTAAAAGTATCGGCCAAGTATCCGAATATGTCGTCGGCCGAAGACTGGGCGAGTATCGGGTTGTAACGCCATCCCGATATCGGATCCTGTGATCGGCCGAGCATAGGATCCAAGCAGTGGCCGAGCATAGGATTCAAGCAGCGGCCGAGCGTAACATTAGAATGTCGGCCAAGCATTGCATACAAACCTCTGCCGAACATATTATTATTATTATTAATTATTTTTAATTTAGTAATAAAAAAATTTTTTATTTAGAAACATTTATATTTATTTGATAAATATATTAATTTATAATATTAAATTATTTTTATTTTAAATATTTTAAAAGAATATTGCACCGCAATAATAAGTTTAAATAATGCAAAAGTAATTAAGTTTTTAAAAAAGAAAATAAGTAATTTTAAAATAGTAATTAATTATTGGCTGTTATTATTGTTTTTGTTATTATTATTATTATTATTTTGAATATTGTTATCGCTGTTAATAGCTCGTTGACGGCGACCTCCATCTCTGTCCCCTGCATTGGCAAGAAAACTGCCGAGCTTCACTCTTAATGATTTAGACTGATCAGAGTCCCCAAACTTTTCTTCAACAACCTCTGAAATTAAAAATATTTTTAGTTGAAACATAAATTTATTCAAATGTAGATTTAAACTCTTTTTTTATGTCTTTTCTTTCCTACAGATTTTCCTTTAATTGTACACCTTTCACATGCATAAAAAGTACCTGCAGCTTTACAACGTTTAATGAATGATCTAGCTTGCGAATCAGCAACTATAGCGATAATTTTGAAAGCATATTTTTTATTATCAATTGTGATTCCATGCTTAATTAATGTCTTACACTCTTTCACAAAATCTGACAGATATTGTTTAACATTGGCGGGTTTAGAATCACCACCATAAATTGCAGCAACAAATGGATGCGTTGTGTAATTAGGATTAAAAACTTTAACAGAGATGGGCCACAATTGTATTTGTGAATTTTTATAAACTTGCATTCCGTCAATATGTATCAGAACTTCAATAGTATCCTCAAGAAATATTTTTGGTACAATCATCTTTTGCAGTCCTTCAGCTACGCCGAGATATTTATAATCACTGTCTGTTTCTTTTAAGGATGGTATAGACTCTACGACTTGTTGAGATTTTGTTTTTAATAATGTTTGTGCCGTTTTAGGGAGGGAAGGATGAACTTCTTCCCTCAATAAAACAAGTAATTCTGAAATGGTATTTGATTGAAGACTAGCTCTATTATTCAAAGCCCATTCGCGAAGTCTTTCTTGCAGTCTGTCTGAATTTTCAACCTTTTCCAGAGTCACATTTTCATTTTCACTAGAGTCATCAGTTGTTTCCATTTCACCAGTCACTATAACCTCACTTTCCAACGCATTTTCAGATTCGACATCGTTCTCAACAAAAATATCACTTGATGAACTATTTTCATCAGTAACATCATTATGAACTATACAATAATTATTTTCACTGTTCAGAAAAGTATCAACTGTTTTTTTATTATTTACACTATTATTACTGTCACCATGACTCATGTTATTTACAATTCTCATATGAGATAAAATTCTACTTTTTAATTTTTTATTGTTAATTATTTTTTTTATAGCACGAAATTTTTTGACGCGATCAGACATGTTGAAAAAAATTTTTATTTATTTATCAAAAAAATATTTTAACATTAGAAATATCCACATCAGTATATCCACATATAGTTTCTAGTTCCTCAATAACTGCTTATTACCGAACAGCTGATGTAATTTTCAATACGCATGCGCAGTCAAAAAAAACGTCATAGCATCGGCCAAGGATCGGCTGAGGATCGCGAATTATTTATAGTGTGTATAATACGGCGGACGATGATAAGCCAGCCATAGGCCGTTGAAAAATGCCAATGCTTGGCCGAGCGTTAGTAGCCGTACTTTGGCCGATCATCGGAGAATAGTTGACCATCGGCAACTTTGTATGGGATGTACTTTTTAGAAAAAAAAATCAAAATAATAATTTGGATTCATATTCTACGTTTTTTTTTTTTTTAACTTTTGGAAAAAACGAAAATTTGGGGATGATGCTCATTTTTTATTTCCGATTTATTTTTTTTTATAAAAAACCAGTATTTTTTGCGAATTTCCTAAAATTTTCAGAGTGGCATTTTTTTTCTTTCTATTGTCTTTTTTAGAAATGAAAAAAAAAATTTTTTTTCAATGTTTGTTTATCGTTATACCACTGAAAATTTTTCAGCAGATTTAGAAAACTTCAAAATCCGAGAAAAAAAAATTTTAAATGATGTTATGTCCGAAGGCGTTAAAAATGCGGTAGCGAAGTAACGGTGGAGGATCGGAATAACTATTAAGAATGCACAACGAGGGGTTTTAATTCTCGTTGTTAAATTATTTGTTGTGGGAGCTTTCGAGAGACGAAATACCACGCCTTTTGAAGAGACTGAGAATTTTCGTAGAGATTTGATTTTCTTGAATTTAATAAATTACTTTCCACTTACCGTTAGATGACTTGTTCCTTACTGATCCGGGCCTTGAAGGGCGGCTGGAAGCGCTCTCGAGTCTGGATGTTGAATTTGAGGGCCAGGAATGGATGATCAAGGGCTGCTTTCTCAGTAAAGATCGACTCGAGATTCGTGTAGTTGGTCTTTATTAGAACAGCAGCAATCAGGAAGTTACACGTTTCACAATAATTTTATTTAACACTTATAAACTACTTATTGAAATTTTACACTTTAATTTACGGTTAACGTCTTTCCAGTTTCCCGCAGGAAAAAGTGCGTAACTGGCCGAATAATTACTAAACTTAACGGATTCAAACCGATGTAAATGCGGAGCAAATTAAACGGTTAATCCCTTATATTAATAAACTTATCTATTTTACGTCTGCCGGATGACCGAGACCCGCTTGAACTAAGTGCAGCGCAAATTAGAACAAAAGCCCTTACAGACGGCGGCCCGCTTTAACTAAGTGCAGTGCAAATTAATTAAAAGACCTGAATTTAATTTTATCACGTTCACCGTACAAACGGGGACCCGCTTGATCTAAGTGCAGCGCAAATTAAATCAAAAGCCTCTACGAACGTGGGCCAGTTAACGAAGATACTTGAATTGAAATAGTTAAAAGACGTTGGGCGGTGGTTGCCGCCTCTTTTAAAAGTTCCCGCTGCTTAGCTTGCAAAAATCCCCATCGGTCAGTCGGCAGTCGCAACGATATTAATTTTAAGGTGGTTTTCGCGCATAGGTGGGTCTTCCATCGAAAGCGGGAATTTTAAATAAAAAGACAAATTTTCGGGCGGACATAACAATGACAATCATCGATAAGATTGGATTATTTTTTTTTTTTTCAAAACTATAGTCTGATAGTGAAAAAATACTCAAATTCTCCTGAATTTAGGATATGTAAATTATTTAAACGTGTAAAAAAATGAAATCACATTCCATTCAAGTCTACTGTTTATAAATCATTCAACAAAAATATTTTTTGCTGTGTAAATGAAAATAATTTCAAACAAATTTTGTTTGAAATTAATTGCCTCAAAATTTTTGAAAGTTCATACGTTGCTCCAAAATGGATCAAACAACAATTTCATTTTTTGTTGTTGCATGTAGTCCTATGTTCGTGAATCAGAAAACCATCATCTTTATATATTTACGCACCGCAAAAAAAGATAAAAAATGTAGTCCATCAAAAAACTTTAAATTGATTAAGAGTATAACTATGTTGCATTGAATGTAAATAAGAATTTTCTATTAAGTTTTGACTATACTTGTCACAAATATATGTAGGTGATACGAAGTTCACCGGGTCGTCTAGTATTTTATAAAAAAAAATCGAAAATCAAAAATGGCATTTATCCCGAAATTTTCGTTTTTTTTTTCGATAGTTACAAAAAAAACGTTGAATATTGATCCAAATTATTGTTTTTATTTTTTTTTTCTAAAAAGTACATTTAAAAACAAAAATTTTCAAAAAAAAACATCCCAATAAGTCAATTTTCAAAAAAGTTATGGTTATTTAACAAAAAAAAAAAAAACATATTTTTCTTTAAATAACTTGTAACTTTTTTTTGGTTGGGTAAGAAAATTTGAAAAAATTTTGAAAATTATTTTCAGTAGGGTAGAGAAAGATACAAAAATTTCAGAGAAATCGTCACCATATAAATTTAGTTTATGAGAATGATGAGATGTAAATCAACTCATCGGTCGTACAGTGTAGGGGTTAGTTATCGGTCTGGCAAGCGCGCGGCTCGGGTTCGAATCTCGGTTAGAACGGATTTTCATGTTATTTCTATAATTAGCGAATGTTAGGTTTAAATTAAGAGTCACACAGTCTGAATTTGCGATAGCTCTACAATATAAATAAAATATAGATATGACATTGGCAAAATCCTTTTTTTATCATTTTTTTATCAAATGGCATGCGCCGGACATAGCATGCCGCTAACAGCAGCCATTTTTATCTGAATCCATTCCCCTTTCCTTTCTTTCCCCTCGCCTACATCGTATTAACCAATAAGGATCTTTTTTACGGTAGAGATGTAGGCTCAGTAGGCTCAATTTATGGTTCTAAAACGATGATTTCAGCCTAACTTTGGTAAAAGCTATGACCCAGATTTTACTTTTTGTATTTGAGTATTTTAGTTTATTCTTTTTTATTACTTAAAAATTAATAGAAACAATTATTGTTGTTAGTACGGCGATTAATTATTTAATTTTTTGTATTTATTTAAAAATTTTATATTATTGTTACCGAAGGTATGATTAAATTGTAAAAGAATTTAAAAGACTGGCAAAATTATTCTAAGTCCCGAGGACCATTTAGTATGGAAACTCAACGAATGGATATAGAATGAAAGAAATGACGATTATTATTTTTGTAAGAAATAAATTAGGTGAGCGAAAATTTTATAAGTCCCGAGGACAATTTAGTATGGAAAAGCCAACGAATGGATATATAATGAAGGAAATTGCGATTAAAATAATAAAGAATTGTGAATTTGACGAAACGAATGGATAGAGAATGAAGAAAATTGCGATTAAAATAATAAAGATTTGAGTTTCAAAAATAAAAACTTAGAATTTGGCGAGACGAATGGATAGAAAATGAAGGAAATTGCGATTAAAATAATAAATCATTATTTTTGAATGCTAGTTCGAGAACACCGGACAGGTGTCTAAAACGACTCTTCCTTTTCGTTACAAGAGAGTTAGGAAAAAAATGATAACCGCCAAAATTTGGCTCGGGAAAAGCAAGTCTTGTGACAGAGTGGTTATTTGTGGTGAATACTCTTCCAACAAATAACACCTGGAGGGACATTACCTTGGTTTCGTCTAGAACATTGGTAAGTACCTTTGCACTCTTAACAAGATTTGACTTCCCTGGACGTTTGACCTTCTGTCAAACTCCAGTAGGTGATCATACGCCGTGTAGGTGGGGGCGAAGAGGACACTCTCCATTCGCTCTCGGGGTAGAGGTTTAGGCCCAGGGGTGACGGCTAGTCTCCTGGGGAAGCGGGGAACCAGCTTTTGAAGTTTAGTTCGCGATTTTGACGCTCACGGCGAGTGAGAGTATGTGTGAGAAGAGTGTTCTAATATATTGTTTATATTGTTTAATTTGTTTATATTGTTTATATCGTTTATTAACATGATCAGGCCAATAAAGAGGTTTTTCTTTTTTTTCTTTGATTTATTTAAAATAAAGTGTTTTGTTTATTATTTTGTTATTGATAATGTAATCCCCGTTTATGACCCTGGACTCCGGCGAGCAAATTTCGAGCCGGGGACAAATAAATTATTATTTTATTTTTATAATTTTTGGAAAACGTGGACGTTACAAAGCGGACAAATATACCACTTGTAGGCTGAAATTACGGTTCTGATATACGCGTCATCATAGTCGAAAAAATCTAAAACCATAATTTCAGCCTATAACTCCTCGAGTAGGTTGTGGAGGCTCAAAATATGTTTTTAATTTTGACTGAGGAAGCTATCTTATTTCAATTAAATGTTCTTTAAAAATAACAAGACAAAAAATGCAACTTCCACTATCTTCAGAAAAATTCAAACAGTTATTATTTCTGAACTTATTACCCCACTAAGCTAATCTTTGAACTTATTTGAGATAATCGTCTGAGTAACATATGTATTCTACCGAATTTGTGTCATTTCATGTAATTTTTTTGGCGTAAAAATTTATTTTTTAGAAAAGTACAACTCAATAAAATGTCAAAAATGGAATGAAAAAAATTAAATATTTATTTTAATTTGACTTCTGTCACTCAAACTCAAAACACGTTAACAGTAATATTCATTACCATATTTGTTAACTTTTTACATTTTTTCAATAAACTGAAGTGAACTCAAGTACTGAAATTAGAATGATTATAAGGATAAAATTGAATTTTATATTCAAGTAATTTGGGTTCATTAATTAGTACAGGAAAACTGAAGTCAAACTCATATTTTACTACATACGATCCTCTAAATTAAAATACATATAAGTCTTGAATTTAGTCAAAGATCGAAACTCGCAAAAAACGGGCCGCGATTCATTATTGGTTAAAATTTAGACGCGCGCGTAGCGCGCTATTCGAATTTCTAGTTTTCATACACTGGAAAAAAAATTGACTTGACTCAAGAGCCGAATTCTTGAACCAAGAATACCATTTTGAAGAATATGATATTCTTGAGTCAAGAGAATAAATTCTTGAGCTACGAAATTATTCTTGATCTAAGAAAATTTTCTTGAGTCAAGAATTTATTCTTTTGGCTCAAGAAAGTATTTTTCTTCAAAATGGAATTCTTGGTTCAAGAGTTTGGTTCTTGAGTCACGTCAATTTTTTTATCAGTGTAGAACTCAAGTAAATCTCAATCTAGTCTAACAAAGATTCAAAAAGCATATTAAGCGTATGATAATGTTGAAAGAGTACAAATGAGGCTCAAATGAATTTCATCAAGACGACGAGTCTCCGATGATACTAGTCAAGTCTAAACAATATGTAATGTTGTATTGAACCATGAAATCTCTAAACATTATACTGTAAAAAATCGGTGAATTTCATTCCGAATTCACTCTCATTATTCGGAGTACCGGAGTAAAGTAATTCAACACTCCGCGTTCGGAATGAATCCAGAGTTCTTTTCAGTGGAATGATTCAACCACATTTATAAAAAATTTTTTACTTCCCGCTAAAAAATTGAAAATTTTTAAAAATCGGGAAGTATTGGTTTTACCCCGTTTTTCGAAAATCGAGTTCTCATCAGATCTTGACGTTTTGAGGTCCTAGGAAGCTTCCCTGATTGTTTCCGCGATGATTTCCGTATGTCTGTATGTAAGTGTGTGTGTATGTGTGTGTGTGTTTTTTTTTCCAGGAGGGGGGAATCCTTTTTACGGATTCCAGGCATAGATGTTTCGCCTGGATATGTGAGACTCGACGCAGTGTCATGCAAATACTCGACACTAGCGCCCATACTCACTAAAGCCTAAACCTCTTTTCTTCTATCCTCTTATCCCCTATGGAAACCGCCCTGTAGACATTACATCGCAGGGGGAGGAATTAGCTGCCGCTCTTCCTTCTTGTGGCTAAGGTGTTGCTTCTACCTTCCTTCTAAATTCTGACTTTGGATCTTTTTCTCTCAATGGAACGCAGTTCGGTAAGAACTTCTGTGGCGAAAGTGCTTGTGGCGTTCCAGGCAGCTTCACTCGACAACATTGCTTCTACTAACGTCTCTGGTTGGACTTTCTTGTTCAAACAATTCTCTAACTCATCTCGCTGAGGGTCAAAACGTGGGCACACAAAGAAAACGTGCTCTGCATCTTCAGCAACTCCTGGGCAGGACGGGCACTCCGGAGAGTTGCCGTGCTTGAAGCGGTGTAGATACTCTCAGAAGCACCCATGTCCTGACAACAACTGCGTCAGGTAATAGTTGACTTGACCGTGGCTCCGGTTCATCCAAACGTCGATCTTTGGTATAAGACGATAAGTCCATCTACCTTTTCCTGCGGCATCCCACTGCAATTGCCATCGTAAGATGCTGCGATATCGTTCTTTTGTTCTGAGTTCTTCATGGCTAAGTGTGGTTGACCTTTTCCGTTGGTATAGGTTTCGTTTTTCTTCAGCTAGGACTCTGGGGGGCAGAGTTCCAAAAATGACGCACACTGCTTCCTCAGATATTGTTCGGAAGGCGCAAGCTACTCTTAAGGCACTCAGACGGTATACTGGTCCAGCCTTTCTCCATGCTTCTTGTAGTTCTAATGCATCAGCCCAAATGGATATTCCGTACGTGAGCACTGATGTGACCACAGATGATAATAATAGTCTTCTGCTCTGCTTTGGACCTCCGACGTTCGGCATTAGTCGTGATAGACTAGCTACCACTGCTGATGCTTTAGTACTCACATGTTCGACTTGTTGTTTAAAGTTCAGTCGGGCATCGAGCATCACTCCCAGGTATCGGATGAATGGTTGTGATGTAATTTCATGTTCTCCGATTTCTAATTTGATTGTTTCTACTGCTTTCCTGCTAGTGATAAGCACTGCTTCAGTTTTATGCTTGGTCAGCTCCAAATTCATCATATTCATCCATAGGTTGATGCGGCCGAACGTAATGTCAAAGGCCAGATTTATCTCTTCCAGATATTTCGCGACTATCACTACAGCTACATCATCGGCATATGCAACTAACTTGACCTCTGATGGCAACGCGATTCTCAGGAGTCCATCGTACATGATGTTCCACAGGAGTGGTCCAAGAACTGAGCCTTGTGGTACTCCTCCAGTGATATCGTACTCCTTCGGACCGTTTTTCGTGTCATACTTCAGGACCCTATTCGAAAAGTAGCTTGCTACCATTCAAAGCAGGTATTCTGGTACTTTTTTGTCTTCGAGAGCTCGCATAATGCAGTCCCAGTTGGCGGAGTTAAAAGCATTCTTGATGTCCAAAGCAGCTACCAAACAATACTTTTTCGTACCACCTTTCTATCTCTTCCCGGCGATTGCCTCCTTGGCTGTATTGACGACCAGGTTGATTGCATCAAGGGTTGCTCGTCCTTTCCGGAATCCATACTGGTTGTCCGATAAGAGTGGATCAACAACAGCTTCTATCCTTTGATGAATTATATGCTCTAGTATCTTGCCTGCCGTATCTAACATACAGAGTGGGCGGTAAGATGATGGCTCACCCGGTGGCTTTTTTCCCTTTGGAAGTAGTACTAATCTTTGCTGTTTCCATCTTCCAGGAAAGATCCCTTCTTTGATGCACGAATCGTAGGTCTCTAAGAATAATGCTGGCGCTGCTTTAATAGCTGTTTTTAATGCAATGTTCGGGATTCCATCCAATCCAGGTGCCTTATTATTCCCTACACGTTTACATGTCTCCATAAGTTCCTCCTCTGTGACAGGTGGAATGTCTTCGTGGTTGAGCTGCGGTGATGAATAGGCGAACTTACGTTGCCTCGGGAACAGCGTGGAAACAATCCTATCTAGGAGCTGCGGGCATGTGGGTGACGGCATTGGCTGGCATTTTAGGTGGGTCATGACCACCTTGTACGGCCTACCCCATGGATCTTTCTCTACCTCTTCTACGAGCTCCTTCCAGCAGCGTCTTTTACTCTCTTTGATGGCTTTATTCAATTCTCGACGGGCCTTTTGTAATCTGTCAATAACACTGCAGAGTTAGGTCGTCGATAGCCCCGCTGGGATAATCTTCTTCTTCTAAGACACTCTTTACGAAGGGTACTGATGGTGTCGTTCCACCAGTGGACCGCCGGTCGTTGATTCATGTCCTGTTTTCGAGGCATAGTGGCGTCGCAGGTCTGGGAGACTCTTCTCATTAGTTCCTTTGTCTTCTGTTCAGCACTGCAAGTGGTGATCGGGTCGTTGTCTAACGCCACGACAAAGACATCTGGGTCAAAAGATTTAACTTTCCATCCAACTGCGTTGGTCTGTCTGGTTGCTCTTCGTGGATTCTGGCCAGTCGATACTTCCCAAAGTATTGCACTGTGGTCGCTGGCAGTGTAGATGTTCATAACCACCCAGGAATAGCTCCCTTTCAATAGACTACTGCTGACGAACGTTAGGTCGACAATTGAACTTGCCTCTCCTTTGGTGTATGTTGGTGCATCGCCGGTATTGAGGAGGACTACGTCCAGTGTAGCCATTGCTTCCAGTAGTGCTTTTCCACGTGGATTAGTGAGCTTGCTGCCCCAGTCCACCGCCCAAGAGTTGAAGTCTCCAGCTATTGCCACGGGAAAATATTGGCTTGCATCTTCGACTAATCGATCAAGAAACTCTAAAAATTGTTCCATAGAGAAACTAGGCGGCGCATAACAGCTGTAGAAACGGATCCCATCTACACACGCAGCTACAAAACCAGCCTCTCGATTATTGACGACACTCTGAAAAGGAAGTTTGCCACAGGACCAGATGACAGCTTTGAGGGTGCTGTCCGTTTCCCATGGTTGGGTACTAAGGTGTTTATATGGTTCTGCAATTAGCACTAAATCTAGCTCTAGTTCGCGCGTGGTCTGAACAAGCAGGTCATGCGCGGCCTCACAGTGGTTGAGGTTGAGCTGCAATATCTTCATGTTCTTTTGTTTGTTATCTTCTGAAGCGCCTCCTGGAATATCGGACACCTATTAGTGCCAGCATAGTGGGCGAGGTCTTTTGCTTCTGGATTTTCCGCGCAAATTGCACATTTAGCTGGATTTTTACATTCAGCGATCTTGTGTCCTTCTTGACCGCATTTGATGCAGTGATTAGACCTGTTTATTTCATTTTTGCACTGTGATCCAAAGTGCCCGAAGTGCCAACATTTAAAACATTGGATCGGTCTCGTCGTCGCTCTTATTCGACAGTTAACCCAACCAATTCGGATCTTGCCGTTTCCGTCCAGTAATTTTCGCGCTGTGATCGCTGGTAGTGTGACTGTTGCCATCTGCGTACCTCTAAAGGCCTTACGGATCTTTATTGCCTCTAGCGGTGTTTCACAGGCTTCTCCGACTTCTGTTTTCAAGGCGACCTGGATGTCTTCCTTCGTCGTCGTGTCGTCGATGTCTCGGATCTCGATGGTCTCCTGTGGCCCTTTACAGATCACTTTGGCTTCTGCTTGAAGGATGCCCGCAGTAGTTTTCTGTAAGGCTTGGCCTTTGTCAGTGCTCTCCCTCGATAGCGTAATCAGCATGTCACCGGCATTGGTCCTGTGGGTTTTTTCAACCGTATTGCGGACCTGGTCTTCTGGGACGTCTTGTTTGATACGACGTAGTATCTCGGCATACTTGGCCTTATCAGCTGGGCGGATAATTAGCGCGTCAGGTCTGATCCATTTGCGCGGTTTTTTCCGCTTAGGCTCTGGCCGAGATTTGTTCACCGGTTGTTTTGGTAACCGCTCTCTCGCTTGCTCCTTCTTCTCCTTCTTGGATTGGACCTTCTGCCATTCAGTCACCTCTTTTTTCCGGCGTTCTGCACTGCCGTGTTTTTCAGAGGGCTTGGTTTCAGGTCCTTTTTCTTCACAACTTGGCAGATCGTTAGGTCGGGAGAAGATCGATCTTTTCTCTTAATTGACTTCTAGTCAAATAGATTTAAGATTTAGTCGCGATTGGTGCCATTTAAAAAGGCTTGACCAAACTTAGATTTTGAATACTATTTGGACCGATTCGAACCAGTAGATTTTGAGAAATCTCAAAAAAACTACAAAAAAAAATTTTTTGAAATGAGGATTTTTTGGAATTACTCTTAAACGGCTTTATCGATCGATTCCAAAAACTAATCAGCTCTTAACATTAAAAAACCACGTCGATCACCGTAAACCCGGTCAAAATCAGTTGATTCGTTCGTGAGTTATCGTTGTCGAAAGAAAACCAAAAAAAGTGTTTTTTCAGAATTACTTCAAAATTCCTGGCTCGATCGATAAAAAATTGAAAATTTTTTATGGAGCTTTAGAAACTGCGTCGAATGTCGCCAACCGCGTGAAAATCGGTTCATTCATTCAAAAGTTATTACCGTTTGAAAATTCAAAAAATTGTGTTTTATTAAACTTCTATTAGAGTTTTGAGCTCGAAGAGCTCAAATTGACACAAAAATAATATTTTTGAGCTCTAAGAGCTCAAAAACGTAATGTATAGTTTTGAGCGCTTAAGAACAAAATGAGCGGGAAGTTACAGGGATGGCCTTTAGGGTCAGCCGTCATCCTAATTTTTTTCTCAGTTTTTTTGAGATTTCTCAAAATCTATTGGTCCAAATCGGTTCAATTTCACAGAAAATTTAAGTTTGAAGGAACTCTTTAAAAGGCCGTTTGGAAGGTTCCGATCGGTTAAGTCGTTCAATATTTAATAGCGGGTCACATACTTACACACAGTATTTTTTGAATTTTCAAACCGCAATAACTTCTGAATAAATGAACCAATTTTCACGCGGTTTGCAGCATTCTACGCAATTTTTAAAATTCTATGGTATACTTTTAAACGCAAACTGATCGAACCGAAAATTTTGGAACTCACGAACCAATCAACCGATTTTCACGTTCTTTGCAGCAATCGATGTGGTTTTTTGGACTCTAACAATTATTTTATTTCATCAAAAACGATCCAAAAATAAATGTCGAAGTGATGTAAAAAAATCTGGAAAACGATTGACTCTAAAGGCCATCCCTGCAACTTCCCGCTAATTCCATAAATAAGCTCTTAAAATTGCACTTATGACGTTTTTGAGCTCTTCGAGCTCAAAAATATAATTTATATATTATTTCGAGCTCTCTGAGCTCACTCTACGAGCTATGCCAATTATGAAATTTTTAGTAGATTTCATAGAAATCTAACTATTGCATTGGTCGTCATGACGGAACTTTTAAAATATTTTGCTTTATTTCGACTATACTCGTCAAGCTGAGTTGGAAAATACATATAGTTCAAAAGTTTATATGCATATATAATCTTTTGAACTATATGTATTTTTTTAAAAACAAATTCCATTACCACAAAAAAGATAACGATCAATTATGGCTCCATTAGGTTCATTTGACAATCATTTATGCTATTTTAGCATCATTGTAAGCTCAATGTTCTTTATAAAAACGGTTACGCTAGATTGAGGTGCATTCGAGTTTAATGAGTTTAATTGAGGCTAGAAATTTCGAACTAAGTAATCGATCTAATGTCAAATTAAATCATTTGATATACCTTTGTATGTAAGAAAGCATTATTTTTAAAAGTTTATAGTTTATCATTAATTATTAATGGTCAAGAAAATTCAATAATGTCTTTCATAAAAGCCCACATATAAAATTATAATTTTTATCAGAAGCGCATAAAAACTAGAATCTTTTTAATTCATATAAAAAACAGGGTTATCTTCAGAGAGTCTGAATTCCGAGTTATCTCAACCGATTAACATAAAGCGTGGCAATCTCGTGAATTTATTACAGTAGAAATATGGTCTAAGTTTAAACTCAATTGATAGAATAGTTTCTACATTATTGAGAACTGACAAAATTGAAAATACTTAATTAATTTTTAACTTCCCACTAAGAAAAATTGATAATTTTTTGAAATTCGGGAAGTTATTGGTTTTACTCCGTTTTGCGAAAATCGAATTTTCATCAGATCTCAACGTTTGGAGGTCACAGGAAGCTTCCCTGACTATTCCCGCGATGGTGTCCGTGTGGCTGTATGTATGTGTGAGCGTGAGGGCACGCGCGCGCGTGTGTGTGTGTGTGTGTGTGTGTGTGTGTGTGTGTGTGTGTGTGTGAACCTCTTATGACTTTTGAACGGCTTGACTGATCGGATCGAAATAGGTGGCGATCCAAAGAGTATCATAAATAGTATCATCGAAAATACTGTTTTATTAAATTTCTACCAGATTCTTCGAGCTCAAAAGCTTAAAACAGCTTACTCTTGGAGCTCGGAAAGCTCGAAATAACATATAAATTATATTTTTGAGCTCAAAAAGCTCAAAATCGTCATAAGTACAATTTTAAGCGCTTAGATATGGAATTAGGGGGAAGTTGCAGTGATGGCCTTTAGGGTCAACCATTTTCCAGATTTTTTTTTGATTTTTCGAAACCATTCAAATAATTCTTGCAGTTTATTTATTGATTATTTTAGTAAGTTACAATATCTATTAAAATTTTCCTGGATTGATCCTAAACAGCATTATATATAAAGTACGTTATCTTTGATAATGAAGTTGCGGTACTTAATTTGATTTATAAGAATTTCACTGAAAATTTAAGTATTTATTACTTTTATTATTGTGCTCTTGTCACTTAATTGAATGAGTAAAATTTAAAAAGAAATTTTAAATTACTCTTATGAAACCTGTATATGCTTCCCATTAAACTTACAGTGCGTTGCAATTATCTCAATTCTCCGACCCTCTACTTCTTAAACAAGTATAAAAATACAAAGCACAAAAGCTTTGTTAGGTGAATTTCTGTGTGAGAAAAATTGTTATAAATGGTAATTTTTATTTTTTTTTTTTCTTTTTTTCCACCTACAATCATAAATTACAATGTTGAAAGAAATAATATCCCCAAAGTTTTTTAGAAATAAAGAAACAACTATATTTAACTTTTCAAATATTACTTTCGATAATATTATGCAACAAGATCTCTGCGTAAAAAATGCAAATTGAAAATCACAGAGTGCTACAGATTTATTTACATTCAAATATCTCGTGCTATTTTAAAATTCAATTGATGAATGATTCAATTTAATTACAATTATAAAATAATTTACGAGTTTGAAAATAATTATAATAATTAATCATTAAAACAATACCCTAATTAAATTTATCAATAATTTACAATACTGGAAAAAAATAAATCCCGTTTTTAATTTGTACATATGATAAATAAAAAAAAGTTTGGAAAATGAGCAAATACATTTCGCAAGTTGTCTAATTAGTACATTGATTTAAGATAGTTTCATTTCATCCCTTAATCGCGATAAATATCAATTTATTATCCGCTCGATGTATAATTAATATTGTAAAAACATCTAATAAAATATAATTTATTCACTATATTTTATAGAAAAATGAAATAAATATCAAATAGTGAAACAAATTGTAAATCAAAGGAAAGTTGACAAAAAAATGTTACAATTAATTCCTTTGAAAAAGGCATCAGGGTAAAGGACCCCATTAGTGGCGGGGACCCCATTACTGACACTTTCTTTGACTTTGGTACTTATTCAATTAATGAAATTATTAATTTCAATAATGAATATATTATTTCTAATCTTTAAAACCTTTAGACCAAAAACATTTTTAATTTTTATTCCAAGTAGAACATTTTTTCATTGAAAGAAAAAGTGCCACTAATAGGGGTTAAAAGTATCACTAATGGGGTCCTTTATCTTATATAATATCTTTCTTAGTGTATGCTTCTTTCAATAATAATCATTTCATTTTAATGAAGCTATAAAATCAATAAAATAATTTTGCACTCAAAATAAAAAGAATGTTTATCGCTTCACAGAAATAGAATAAGAAAAAATATTATTAGCTTTATAAAGCTAATACTATATGTAGTGTTTATAAAACATTATTTTTGCATGACTCATGATGCGAAGCTTTATTAGTTCACGGAATCAAGATATTTTGTATACTATTGTCAAGATAATTTGCTAGAGATTAATTCCATACTTTTCAAAAGTTTATTAAGTGCATTAGAAACAGAAAAAAAACATCAAAATTATTTAAAAATTTTCCTGTCCATCATGTATGAAACCCTAATAACACTGTTACTTGCGAAAAAATCTATTGGTTGTCAACATTTTTTATTAACTTCCCGCTAAGAGAATTGAAGATTTTCGAAAATCGGGAAGTTATTGGTTTTACCCCATTTTGCAAAAATCGAGTTCTTATCAGATCTCGACGTTTTAAGGTCACAGCGAGGTTCCCTGACTATCCCCGCGATGTTGTCACTATGTCTGTATGTGTGTACAAATATATATATATATATATATATATATATATATATATATATATATATATATAGGGAGGGAGGCAAAATGGGGTAGGGGTGGCAAAATGGGGTACCCCCAAAATTTCGTAAGAAAATTTTTTTTTTCCAAAAAGCTCTTTCAGCTTCCTAAAATATATTTTGTTTGGATCATAGACCGGATAGCTAAATGTAAACACATCATTTCCTACAATTTAGAAGAAAAAAAAATTTTTTAATTAAAAAAACAAAAAAAAATTTTTTTTTCTAACTTTTCTTACAGTAATTTTTATCGTCATTGTGCATCGTAATAAATTTTTTTTCACATCTGCGATTAATTTTTCTAAATTTTTAAGTTCTCGCTTTACAAATGAATGATTAAAAAAAAAAAAAAACGGGGAGTCATTGGTTCCATGCCAGTTTTCGAAAATCAAGTTCTAATCTGATCTTCACATTTTTAAAGTCTTAGGAACTAGTTCTTAATATTCCTACGGGGATATCTGTCGGCGTGTGTGTATATGAGTGTAAACCTCTAATGTGTCGAAGAAAAATCTTACACAGAAAGAAAAATTTCTTGACTGGAGAACAAAATTCTTGGCTCAAGAAAATTTTCAGGTGCCTGAAGGAAGACTGAAGTTGTGTTGCCCGAAATAAAAATTTTTCTTGAAATTCTATTCTTGGTGGAAGTAATTTTTTCTTAATTCAAATCATAAATACTTGATGCAATAAATTTTTACATTTGATCAAGATTTTTAGATACTTTAGGGAAGCAGTGCCACCTACTTCAGCTGAGAAAAAAATTTTCTCACCTTGAGAAAATTTTTCTCGAGAATATTTGATACCCATTTTATATTATTTTAGCGTGCAATTATACATATTGAATGAAAAAAAATGATTCAACATTATTTGATCTTCCCATTTGATATGTTTATCAATAAAAATATTAATGAAAATTTACTTCTATCTTTATATTTAATTTTTTGGAGCAAGAGGCTTAATTTTCTCAAAACAAGAAGATTTTCTTGACTTAAATCAATTTTCTTGGATCAAGATACATATTTCTTAAAACAAGAGAGTTAATTTTGTTGGAATAAGTGAAATTTCTTGTGTCAAAAAGAAAATTTTTTTTTCGCTCAAGGAAATAATTAGGAAGAAAAATATTTTCTTGGCTCAAGTGAACCTTTTTTTCTGTGTAAACTAACCATTCTAAAAGAATGTCTTTTTCAAATAACTTCGAAATTTATTCTCGGATAATTTTTGATGTCATAATTTAACTATCAATGCTCAGAAAACTATGTCAGAGGCCGCCAATTTCTTCAAAATCATTTGGTGGGCTTGTGAGATATTTAATTTAAAAAGTAAGATCGTCAGGCCTATAAGATCATTCAACTTGAAAAAATTTTCCTGAATCCCTAAACCAAGAAAGAGAGTGCAAAAAAATTACGAATGTTTTTTTTCGTGCTATTGCTTGGAATTGCGTGAGAACTATGTCTAAAAAATTTTTCACCGGGAGATCCAAAAATTAGAAACCTCAAGAGAACTCTTTTTTTATCTTGATATTATTTTTACTCAAGCGAAACTTGTCAAAAATTACTACAAAATTAAAAAATTTTTTTTGCTACCTCAATTTTTGTTAGGAGTATATTGCGTCAACTATAACAATGTTTCTTTTTTGAGTGATTTGTTCATCTCTCTGGGTTCTTTCGTAGACTTATCGATAAGAAAATGTTATTTTTTTAACGACATTTCATTTTCGGATAATGAAATTTTTTTTTCACTTTTTCAGGGGGTACTTCATTTAGCCCGCAAAAAAAAAAATTTTTTTCTTCGGCAACTTGAAATTTGATTATTTTCCTTCAATTACGACTGAAAACGAGAAAAATCATCATATTTAAGTCCTTAAAATCATAACGGTTTCTTAAGTACCCCATTTTGCCCCCCCCCCCTCCCCTATGTGTGTGTGTGGGGGGGAAGGGGCGCTTGCACATTATCATTCTATTTTAGCTGTTTTTTTTCCACATTTGCTTTATTTTATTATAATTTCATAATTAACCCTTTAGAGTCAGAGGATCTTAAAACGTCTACGCGTGAGAGTAGTGGGGAGAGCACAAATCCGTAGTAAGACCCAAGAGTGGGGTTTCAAGGTCAGACTCTAAAAGGTTAAATGGGCATTATGAGTCGTGCACTTTTAGATTTTCCAAATTTTTTTCAAATTTATTGAACATTGATAAAGTATTGAATTATTCGATTAAAATTGTCTTGATTGTAAATTTATTATCATTTAAATTTACATTCGTTGGGATTAAATAAAATTAATGAGACTATATTTGTTCTTAAATATTTTACCATTTTATCTTAATCATAATTTAATTTAGAATTCACGTAAATTACAGCATATTTAGTCTGTTTATTTGTCATTTAGTGTATCTAAACTTATGCCAAGAAATTGTATTATAATTATCAATATTTATTCATTAGTATACAGCTATAAGAATTGAAATTTCATTAAGTATCAACAGCTTGTAATACAAAATAGACATGATAGTTTGTTAAATTACGTAAAATGAAATTATTTGAATAAAAACTTGTTTCACAGACAATGAAGCCCCACCAGTAGAACAATCTGACGACGGCTGGTTAAACTATACCAAGATTAGCAGGAACGACAGTGGCTGGTACAAGTGTTACACCAGGCACACTTTGGGGGTTTTTTCAAGTATCGGATACTTTCTTGTTGTACGAGGTAAGTTTTTACCAACCATTAAATTTTTAATTAATATAATCATGGAACAACATGTTATTCATAAATAACTATAAAC
Source organism: Cotesia glomerata (assembly GCF_020080835.1). NCBI lineage: Eukaryota > Metazoa > Arthropoda > Insecta > Hymenoptera > Braconidae > Cotesia > Cotesia glomerata. Next base: position 11,965,416 of record NC_058164.1, read on the forward strand.
ATGAAATTAATTCTTGAGTATGTAATGACAAGAGGGTACATTCTCCTATTTGGAAACTTGGTGTTCTCGATAATGAGGAACCACAGTGATTTGTCAAGAGAGGAAACGGCTAGATCGTCCGGAAATTATTCGGGTCTCGTAGCGAAAATTTGCAAATTTCCTCTGCGCTAGTGGCATCAAGCAGAAAGCATCTGATTTTAGGCGCAGACGCCTAGTATCATTCTGTCTCGATCTCTCATTTCATTTCTCGACCTTTCTCTCTCTCTCTCCCGGTTTAACTCTGTCCTTTCTTCTCACATACTATCGTGATGCTCTCCACTCGACGCCTTATCCAAACGTGGTATTTCCTATGTCGACGCTTGCCACGATGATCCCGGTATACACCAGTTTCCGATCGCCTAATCTCTCCGCAATTTGGGCGGCTCGAGCGCCCATAAACTAAAGATCTCTCTTTCTCTCTCTCTTGTATGTAATCATCGATTACATGGTTCAGCATCGCCTTCAAATGCCCGCCGGATTACTTATCCCAATTTAACATGCTCATAGATCCAGAATTGGGAATCTCTATGAAGCTTACAGTCACTAAGTTGATTCATAGGCCATTCGATGTCTGTCATCATTCCATTAGATCCGATTACAACCCACTTAATAATAAGCCGGGGGTACTTTTGACGCAACCTAAGTCAAGTAATTGGAGAAAATCTTTGAGTCTTAGACGTGTTGCTCTCTTATATATACTCGATATTTTAAAGACTTATAAGGCTCTCTTTCTGCCAGTGTTCTTCTACCAGGCCTCTTTTTTTATTTTTTTATTTTCCTCCTCGAGTCTAGAAGCTAGCACTCTTCCATTCTCTTTCACCACAACCATCCGGTCGACACGCTCGCGTAAACCCTTTTCTCCCTTTTTTCATCTTCTCTTGCAGTATTTTAGTTGTTTTTTTATCTATTTAGTTTTTTCCTTTTTTATCACTCATACTCTCATTTCTTTTGCCTCCTGTCGATTTTTGTTCAAATAACAATCTCACAGAAGCTATTGCTTAATGGTTGTAAGTACTCATGAACAAAGCACATTAACTTGAAGAACAAACGATTAGACGTAATTCACCCAAAAAAGAAAAAATAACATGAGGTAGATTGTGCTAGGGAATAAAGATTTTGTTGAAGGACAACGATAAAGGCGATGTCAATACATCCAGGCTCAGAAAATTCTATACTATACGCCAAAGTTTATCCTTAGTACGTGTTCAGCCGACTCGATATACCGCCGGATCTTCTGGACTTACTCGAGACATATAGATGACAAAGACGAGTACTAGATGATCGCTATACTCCTTTTGTATCACCCTATCTTTACCTCGATGTACATACATATCACGTAGAGTAGACGCCAACGATAGTTGTGTATCTAGCCAAGATTTGGCACGTGCTCGAGTCAAAATCTCAAGAAATATAAAATATTAAATGGCTGCTTTAACATCATCAGAAATTAATTTATTCGCTCTGAGAATCTGAGACGTTACTTTTAAGAATCTTCATTTTATTAAAGCTCAAACTCAAGTCTTGATAATTTACTCATTTTCGAGTCAAATACTAAGATACTTACTAAAATAATATTATGTAGTAAATTGGTTACATTTAATCTTATAAATCATCTTAGTTTACACGACCTTACTCAAAATTTAATCTTAATAAGTAAAAAGTTCGTTAATTAAGAAGCAAGATACAAGTAATCGTTTGAATTTTTGTCAATATCTATAAATTTCTTATTTTAGATTAAAACAGTGATACCTTAGCAGGTTTCGTGACCCCCTAACCAAAGTATCCTGTTCACGCCAGAGATTTTCTGGACGCCACCAGGAGAGTTTATTGGTGTTGAGTTCACTCGGCCTCCTGGAACCGAGTTACTAAGGCTAGCTTACACTCAGGAAGTGGGTAATCCAAAACTGGTATTCGGTCACAGAATAAACTTAATAAATTAATTATTGCTAAGTGAGAGAAAGAGGCTCGGTTGTAGAAATTATTGTCACTGCACAACCACAATTTAATCAGACAAATTAATTAATTTATTAACAATGACTCTACTATTAATGACTCGAATTTAATTTAAGAAAACAATGGAAATAAAACCCCAAGAATTTATAACGATGTTGAACTCCTTACTTCGCGGTTCCTTGTTTTTAAGTCTTCCTCTGTGGGTAGGCTCTCCATGAACAACGATTCCCCCAATAGTAAATGGACTGGTCTTCACAATGGTAACTAAACTCAACAAAAAAAAATTTTTTTTGAGTATTTATTGATGTCATATTTCATAAATGAATCTAAAAAAACTAAACAAAAAAATCCTAAATTGAAACATTTAATAAAAATTATTTTGCGTTAAAAAAAAAAATTTTTCTACAGTTTTTTAAAAGTAAATAGGTTCACATAGAAAATAATATCACTGTAAAGATCCGTGCAAATGTCAGTACGATTGATAATAGATATTTTCGATACATATGTGCGAAGTAAAGCATTCCCAGGGCTTAAAAATTGAGACACGAGTCTAAGAAACGGCACGTTTACAATGGGGCCGAGTACGCAGATTACCCCCACGAGCCGTTAGGCGAGCTATACATTAGGTCCTAATAATTTTTTTGAACCTCTAATATCCTGTTACGTGAATGTGGAACGCTTCACGTAATAATTACCGTAACTCCTATTCTTTCCCGCTTCACAGCATTATTTATATTTATAAAAATGCTTACCGTAAGATGGAGGTGTGGCTTAATGTATATAGAATAAGCGGGAGGAAATTTAGTATAGACCGGATAGCTCAAATTGTAGAGTAGCCGACATGTCTTCGGAAGGTTCTGGGTTCGAATCCTAGTCCGAGCTATCTAATAATTTTTTCTCGCATATTCTATAAACATTTTTGTTTATTCTATGAACATTATTCTTCCACATTCACGTAACAGGATATTGGTAGGAAAGGATTGAGAAAGGAATGTGGAGAAGATCATCTTAATGTGAGTTTATAGAATATACGAGAAAAAATTATTAGATAGCTCGGACTGGGATTTGAACCCAGAACCTTCCGAAGACATGTCGGCTACTCTACCATTTGAGCTATCCGGTCTATACTAAATTTCCTTTCGCTTATTCTATATACATTAAGCCACACCGTCCATCTTACGGTAAGCATTTTTATAAATATAAAGTATACGGATAGCTCAAAATAATACTGTGAAGCGGGAAAGAATAGGAGTTACGGTAATTATTACGTGAAGCGTTCCATATTCACGTAACAGGATATTGGTAGGAAAAGATTGAGAAAGGAATGTGGAGAGGATCATCTTAATGTGAGTTTATAGAATATGCGAGAAAAAATTATTAGATAGCTCGGACTGGGATTTGAACCCAGAACCTTCCGAAGACATGTCGGCTACTCTACCATTTGAGCTATCCGGTCTATACTAAATTTCCTTTCGCTTATTCTATATACATTAAGCTACACCGTCCATCTTACGGTAAGCATTTTTACAAATATAAATAATGCTGTGAAGCGGGAAAGAATAGGTAAATAATAATTCGTGAGGACGGTCATAGAATATCTAATAAAGAATTAAGCCCTGTGAATGCCTCAGTTGAGACATATGTATCGAACAATAATTTTGTAACGACTGCTTTCAAAGTTCAACAGAGAGAAATTATTATTTACAAAGAAATATTGCAATTAGCTGAACTATATTAGTTATCAAAAAATTATAAATAATACACGCAGTTATGGTTAGTAGTTGCACAGAGTAGAACATATGGTCGACAAGCTGCTATTCATGTGTGGTTATTTGGTATGCACAGGCGCTAGAATTAGTCTCAGTATGCTTGATAGTTTGATTTGTAGTGGTAGTGGCGAACATATACATTCTATCAATCTTATACATTTATTGTAGTTAATTTTCATTCCCGCACGGTCAAGCAGTTGGAAAGTTTGACGCCGCCTACTTTCCTGCACGCTACTATAGTGTATGCAATCATCACGAGAATACGCAACTTTGCGTTTGCTGAGCAAGGCTCGAATGTTGAACTTTGGAAACAGGAGTTACAAAAAATACTTTTTGTGTTTTTACGCTCGTTAATTCGGAAAATAAAGTTTTCAGAAAAACGTATTTTAGACTCTTGGCAGCGCTTGAGCGCAATGTATAGAAAAAAAATGTGTGTGTACCTGTAAAATGCTGAAAGAGCGGAAAAAGCGGGGATCAGGTTTGGGTCTGGATATCTCAATTAAAACGCGTAAATCATTATCAAAATTAACACTAGGGATTTATTTATAATAAATACACTAAATATTCAATATGTTAAATAGCGGATTGTTTAAATAAAAGCGGATTTATAATACACAGCGTGGGTAGCACAAGCGATGCCGGTTGACACGTGGGTGAACACTCTGCCGGCACTGTAAAAGCGGTGAAATAAATGCACAAATAACACAATTTATCTGTAACAAACTGAAGCGAATTATTAGCGGTTAATTTAAGCAATTTAAATTATAAAAATAGCGAAATGCGGTTAATTAACAATAAGCGAAAGCAAAGCGGAATTAATGGCGACTTCTTGCAACGAAAGCGTGGAAGCGAAAGATAATAATAATAGTTCGTCTTCTTCCTCGTTGAGTTGGGGAAGAAGGCTATTGCGCATGTCTAGCGGGAGCGATCAGCCAATAAAGCGGTCGATTCATGGCGTGATCGAGAGGCTGATTTTCCATTAGCGGTTCGATTTTGCGGGAACTAGCGGTGGACAGGTGCGTCTCTTGAATTTGGGAGTCCCCCAGGAGCGAGTTAATCGCTACTGGGCCTTGTTCACCGAACAGTACCAGAGTACACAGGTAAGAAGTGAAACTTCTTTATGACATATCATTTTTTTACTATTTACGACTTCACAGAAATTGGGTCGATAAGGCTTAAAAAAAATTTTTTCCGTATTAAATCAAAGCTATTTTAGTATTATAGACATGCATACAAATAATATGAGTAATTCATTTTATCATTGCTCTTATTATAATTATATTATTTCATCAACTATGATCGCATCATTATTACCATTGTTGTCATTTTTAGACTCTGCCATTATTTAATTTAAAAATTAGTTAATCAGCTTCCAAAAATTATATAACGAACTTTGATATTCATATTTCATGTCATAACTTAGTAAAAATAATTCAAAGCAGATATTTAATATCTTACTAAATTACAAAAGTAATGAGTAAATAATTGGAATTATCTACTCAAAATAATACAATTATATGACGACAGTTAATTTTATAGATATGCAATGATTTTATAGAATTCAAAATGAATAAATAAATCATTAAAAACGAATAATTAAAAAAGATGTACGTATATACATATTTTTATTTTCTAATTGTGTTTTTTTTTTATTTTTAAATTATTATTTAATTTGTTTTTTTAATTTTTTTTAGAATTAAAAATGTTTTTTGCTCGACGGGCAGAAAGCGTCAACTTTCGGCCCACTGCGCTAAACAAAAGTGCCGCTTCCTGCCTTCGTCGAGCAAAAAAATAGTATACACTCCACGGGAAGTAAATAAGAAAGCCTCAGATCACATATTTGTTGACCTCGGCTTCGCCTCGGCCAACAATTACATGTGATCTGAGACATTTCTTACTTTACTTCCCTAGGTGTATAATATACTATTACTAGATTTATTCTTTACGTCGCTATATTGAACTTTGATAAAAAAAAACATGGCGCTATAAAATTTCTCTTATATGTCGATAAAGAAGTTTCACTTCAAAAAAAACGTTTATAAGTAATAACATAAAAAATACTTTAAAATAAATCTTAAAAATTTGCTTGACATATTCTGAAGATGTCATACTAACATTTTATGAAAAATAAAATATCGAATTTTTCGGCATTTTACTTGTATCTTCTCTATTCGAAACTCTTTATTGGATTCTTTGTGAATAATAATTAAACATTCAAATTAAACAAAAATTCATCATTGCAGCGAATCCAGACATAGAAATGGAAGCGGAAGCATTAAACGGAGAGGCGACAGACTCAAGAAAGATGGAGGTGCAAATTGGTGGTGCAGTTACACTAGAATGCGATGGTGGTTGTTGGGGTCATGGATCAGCCATGGATCCAGCTGGATCAGAACTATTAGCTCTTAATCGAGTAGTTTATCAAGATGCTGGAGAATACCGTTGTGTTGCACCAGACAGAAAACTACAAGACACTTGGAGAGCCCAATTGCCTTATCACATAAAAGTTACAGGTAAATTGATTCAACCATTACTGCAAATGAGCAGTACGAATTGTTTGAGACCATATATTGAAATGGGTATAAATCTATGATCTAAGGCAACAACCTGGTCACCTTTTCTTATTACAATTAGTAAAAGTGAGGGAGTTAGATACCCTCAATGAGCAGATATTTTACATAGCAACGGAAGGTTAGTTACCAACTATCATGGAGCAGTTCTATAAAACAGACTACATCAACCTTTGAATCAATCAATCAAAAACACATTTGTAACACTATCTTTGCCTTTTTCGGTTTTATATGATTTTCAGCGATAGTTAATTTATTGTAATAAGTTATCGCTAATGGAAATTTATTTATTTATTTATTATGTTATGTACATGTAATGCGGTTATATGTCAAATATTAATCTATATAATTAATAAAGAGAATAAGGAAACTTTTATCAAAAGCAAATCTTTATGATAAAATTGATTTTTACGCGCTTTTGATTAGCTTCACCTGTATGTTTGTTTGTTTGTTATGTTTGTAACCAACTCCTTTTTGCTCGATTTTGACCCACTTTAAGCGGTTAGATTTCATTCAAACTTTGTAGATTTATCAAAGACCGATGACAATACACTGATTTGATAAAATTATTCCATTTATTAATTTGCAAAATAAGATTTGTTAATTTATATAACTTTATCTATAGTCGATAAGGCAGAAATTGATGCTAATTTTTTTTAATTTCCAATCATTATCTCTAACCGATTTATCTATTATTAACAAATTTTCGAATACCATAGAGAATTTTAATTCAACAAAACAAATAATAATTTTAAAAAATTAAAAAAACATACTTTTATAAATGAACCAAACTAAAAAGTAAAAAATAAATAATAGTTTGAAAAAAATAAAAAACACGCTTTTTATAGAAAACCAAACTAAAATAGTATATGTACTGCCAAAGCAAGTACAAACTAAAATAGAAAATAAATTTTAATAAATGCAAATTAATAATTAAAAAAAAAAGGTATTTTATTTTAAAAAAATTAAGAAAACGGTTGACCCTAAAGGCTATCCCGCAACTTCCCGCTAACTCTATACCTAAGCGCTCAACATTTCACTCATTTTGTTTTTGAGCTCACAGAGCTCAAAAATATTTTTTTTGGTTTACTTTGAGCTTTCCAAGCTCAAAAAGATGACTGTTCTATGCTTTTGAGCTCTTCGAGCTCAAAAGTCTGATAGTAGTTTCAAATAACACTATTTTTTGAATTTTTAAACCGTAATAACTTTTAAGTGAATCAACCGATTTCCTCGCGGTTTACGGCATTCAACGCAGTTTTTTGAGTTTTTGATCAATTTTAGAGCACAAACTGGTCAGACCAAAAATTTCATAGAAATTCTAAAAAAAAACATTTTTTCCAATTTTTTTCGACAACGATATCTCACGAACAAATCAACCGATTTTGACCGGATTGGTGGCGATCAATGTGATTTTTTAAGATTAAGAGCTGATTAGTTTTTAGAATTGATCGGTGGAGCGGTTTAAAAGTTATTCCAAAAAAACGAATTTTTGGAAATTTGATTTTTGAGATTTCTCAAAATTGATCGACTCAAATTCTGTAAATTAGTGTCAGAATTCTAGAGGCAAAGAAACTCTTCAGAACGCTGCTTATTTCGATCGAATCGGATTAGCCGTTCAAAAGTTACGAGATTTACATACACACTCACACACGCGCGCGCGCGCGCGCACATAGGTACAGACACGGTGAAATCACCGCGGGAATAGTCATGAAAGCTTTCTAGGACCTTAAAACGTCGAAATCTGATGAAAACTCGATTTTCGAAAAGCGGGGTAAAACCATTAACTTTCCCGATTTTTGAAAATTTTTAATTTTCCTAGCGGGAAGTTAAAAAGTGTCGAATGCTTTTCAAGATATTATCGAAATGATAATCTTTCTTCTCATATCTGTCAATAAAATATTTATCACTATTGACACCATGCACCCCAGGCTTTTTTAAAAATAAAATACATTTTTTTTTTTTAATTCACTCTATTATCAATTTATATTTATTAAAATTTATTTTCTATTTTTTAGTTTGGTTTTATAAAAAGCGGGTTTTTTAGTTTTTTTTTTTATCTATTGTTTTTGTAATAAAATTTGTTACTATGAAAAAAAAATCTTGACTTGAGTTTATGTCTTTTTATGAATAGCCAATTTTTAAGCTAACTTATTAGAGCAATTTTGAATAATTTTAAAATTATTAATTTTATTACAGCGATATTATTAGTTTAATTCATTTTAAAAGTACCCAAATTATGTATGTTGAAATTAAAAATATCGAACAATCATTGAACCAGTTTTTTTAATCGGTAATCAAATAGTGACTTCAAGTCACCATTGAATAGATCAAAAACACAAACGATTTATTAATTTTGTAAAAATAATGTAAATTTTTTATAAGATAACTTTCAAAATTTATGTTATATCCGAAGTAATTACACAAGGCATTTATTTAAATTTGTAAAGAAGCGTTAAAATGAGTAATTTCCAGAAACGTGTGATGCATACAATTCCAATCTCGTCTGTTTTATCTACGTGCATTTAACGTAAAGACTATGAGTAAAGCGAAATAGCGAAAGTAAACCAAGACGTATTTACTTGAGAAATGCGAATAAGGTCGGAGGAACTCGTATATTTGACTGATGATGGATATAAAGATATTCCGAATGAAAAACGCCCATAAGATAATGGTGTCTTTTTTATTTGACTAAGATCTCTAGAGACCACGTTTATAGAAAGTCTGTACTTGAGGCTAAGAACCAAGATGAAAGACATCCTTACACGAATCTATTATACCATTTATATTCGTATTTTTATTATAGAATTCAAGTTGGTATATAAGACCTCGGACAAATAATAATTTTGAACAACGAGTGTTAAGATTATTCCAGTAAATTGTCATAGGATGATAAAAATTTAAATTTATACAGAGCTGCTGTACATTTTACTCTTATACTTTTTCTTTAAGTGATATATGGATAAATCTTATTGTCAATGATGAATTTTGTGCTTGGTATATTGTCGAAGATTTCAAAAGCCTTCGGGCAAAGTAGCCTGGTGTTGTAGAAAAGTGATTGCATTGGAGGCTCTTTGCGACGGTAGTTCCATCGGTTCGAATAAGAATTGGCAAGGGAAGCGAAAAATTAAATGAGCCAGGAGTGTGTTGTATTGGAAAATAGACGAAAGTCCTCTGAGATTCGTTTGACAATCTTTCTCTCTCTATCTTTCTCACACTCTAATTCGTTTCTAACGACCTAAAATACTTATACAGAGTAGAGGGGGTGAGAAACCGTGCATTATCCAAAGATTTATCGTCAAGCTTGCCGAGTTTAAGGATTTTGAACTCACTGCTTTTTCTCTCAATCGTCTTTCTATCTTTCTTTTTTTTTTTTCGTTCACCATCTCTGTTATTCTCCTGCTTTGCTTTTCATTTGAAAAGTCACGTGGAAAATACTCGCTCAAGTGTCTCCATTCGTTTGATTAAATTCAAGACGAAAAAAATTTAATAATACAACACGACTCTTCACCGAACTAAACCTTAGGGGGCTAAAATCGATTCTTTAGAATTTTTGAATTTCTGACAGCCAATTAACTATCTTAAGAAACATACTTTTATCTCACATAGATTCACATTTGTTTACATCACAGAAGTAAAAATGAATAAATGGAGGTTACAAGTGATTCTTTAATTTTAAGTAAATCATAACTTGCATGCCTCATAGTACAAACATGTATCAGGTAAAATACCCAATACTTGAACAGATGTTTTAAATTAATACTAATACAAAATCGTGATACGTATTACAAGTAATATTCATATTTTAACATTATTTGTTGACTTAGTAATTAATTTTTAAAAGTTTTTAAAATTTTAATTCGATATAATTATATTATGATTAATTTTAAAGTTGGTATATTGAGAATAGCTAATAGATGCTACTTTTACCATGAAAATGGTAGTAAACTTTAAAATTTTCCATCAGTAAATAAAACAGCATATGATCATTTTAAGTAATAAAAATGGTACCAATAAATGAAATAGCCAAAAAAGGCCAAAAAATATGTAATGTTTAAAAAAAAACATTGCATATTTTTTGCAAAGCTAAAAAATATGATTTTAATACTAAATTTTATCGTCTAACTACACCGCCCAATTTTCAAAGTTGCACCCAAAACTTGAACAAGCTGGCGTCGCATGTTCAAGTTTTGGTCTTTGTTTTTTTATAATTGCAGCAGTAGTTAAACATAGTCTACAAAGCCTACAGAGTAGTGGTGTAAATGTAAACAATGTGGTTTAATTACTTTTTACCGATATAAACAATGTAAACACAATAATTTCATGATTTTGTTGGCAATTTATGCAACAAAAACAAATAATTTGAAGTGAAAAGTTATTTATTTTGTAAAAATATAATTTTGACAGCATTGTAATCTATAATAGCTCAAGTCACTAGTAATCAGCATTGGGACTAGTATTACTTACTACAAATTTAATAAAACCTACATAAAAAAGAAGAGTGTAATTAAAATAATTTAAGGTTTTATATCATGTTTAATTTTATTTTTTAGAACTTTCCTGGTATTGGTATTTCAACCGTCAAATTATTAAACCTGAAAAAAAAAATACTGCAGGAAACTAATTTAAAGTGATAAAAAAAGACAAATAATTATAAAAAGTCTGTAATACTATGGATCACTGAAGAAAATTTATTATTTAACATGAAACTGATTAAATTTTAATGTTATTCGTGATTTGACTTACAAATGATAATAGCAGCAAAGAAATAAAAATAAAATCGTATTATATCGTATTAATTATTTATAGCAATCTTGAGATATATCAATAAAAGACAAATTTATTAGCTTTATGTTATGCTATCTGAAATGCTAGTTCAAATACTACTCCTGGGTTGTTCAACTATTGTGGCACTCCAGAATTGTTTGTTCAACTACTACTTCTTTGATAGTATATCTTCAATACCTTATAAAAATATAAATATTCAATCATTTATGTTTTTTTTTTACAAATTAAAAGATTAAAAACACGAATTTTGAGCCTAGTCTCGCATAGGGAAAATGAAGGGTTATCATTTTTTTTTAATTTTGAAATTAATTTTTTTTTTGTTTTTTTGTTTTACTATTTATGTATCATATCATTGGCGATTTCCTACCGAAATTTTAATATAAAAAATAATAACTGATAGTTTCCTAATGTGCCAATTATATTAATTAGTTATGCTTTTCTAGTTTATATCAATAAAAATTTGTTTTTATTCAATTTTTTTTTTTCGTACACTAGAATAATATTAGTTATTATTTTTAACATAAAAATTTCGGGAAAAAATAATAAAATTTTCAAAAAACTCAGATTTATGATTTAAAAAATACGAAAAAGTGAGTTAAAGAATCGACGATATTTGAAAGAGATATTTCAACAAAGTTAAAATGAAACGGTAATTTCATCAGAATTCATCAATGACTTTTGTGAAAAAATAACAGAACTTTTGTCTCATGCTTTTATTGCAAAATCGCAAGCAATATTCATGCAATGTCTCAAAAAGTCTCTCTGAACCAATGAATTTCTTGTAGTTTGTGATTTTTTCGAGAACTACGAATTCTTTATCCAAAATGCAGTGCCAGGATTCCACTGGAATAATGATCAGTCGACAAAATTTCCAATAGTTATTTATTTTAAGAAAAATAACGAATTATTGCACAAAAGTTTAGTGATCATATCGGACTGTAACATACATGACTCAACTGCAGTTAACGTCTTTTTGAAAATCGTTACTGATTTTATAAAGTCCTTGTCCGATACTGCAAAAAAGATCTACTACTTTTCCGATGGAGCTCTGCAACAATTTAAAAACTACAAAAACTTTGCTAATTTATATTATCACAAAGAAGATTTTAGATTAAATGCTGAATGGCAATTTTTTGCCAGTTACAATGACAAAGAACCTTGTGACTGTGTAGGAGGAACACTAAAACAAGCTGCAGCAAGAGCTAGTTTTAACTACCATTTGATAAACAAATATCAAACCCCCAAGAATTGTATCAATGAACTGTGCAACTAAATAACTTGCCAAAAATCAGAGTAAGATATTCAACTAAGGTAAAAGACCCCATTAATGGCACCTTTAACCCCTATAAGTGGCACTTTTTCTTTCAATGAAAAATGTTCTACTTGGACTAAAAATTAAAAATTTTTTTGATCTAAAGGTCTTAAAAATTAGAAATAATATATTCATTATTGAAATTAATCATTTCATTAATTGAATAGGTACCAAAATCAAAGAAAGTGTCAGTAATGGGGTCCCGCCACTAATTGGATCGTTTACCCTACTGCAGATTATGAAAAAACAACGGAGACTTTAAATATACGTTATTCTAAAGCCAAAACGATCACAGATGCACAAAAGTATCATTGCGTTATGCCAAATACAGATAGATCTTTCTTATTTTCCCTTTACGAGACTAGGCTCAAAATTCGTGTTTTGGGAAGTAATATTTTTGAAAATTAAAAAAAAAATTGAAGGACCCAAACAATCTTAAAATCGCTGTTTTAAGTTTAAAATAAAAAAAAAACAATCAATGCTTCATGAATAATTTTTTGCATAAATTTTTTAGAAAATTCGTTAAAAAACACGAATTTTGAAAAAAAAAAAATTAGGAAAACGGTTGACCCTAAAAAAGGCCATCCCTGCAACTTCCCGCTACCTCCATACCTAAGTGCTCAACAATTCACTTATTTTTTAAGCTCTTCGAGCTCAAAAATATAATTTTTGTGTAATATTGAGCTCTCCGAGCTCAAATAAATAGCTGTTCTGTGCTTTTGAGCTCTTCGAGCTAAAAAGGCTAATGGAAGTTTTATAGAACACTATTTTTTGAATTTTCAAACCGCAATAACTTTTGAATGAATTAACCGATTTTCTCGCGGTTTGCGGCATTCAACGCAGTTTTTTGAGTTCTTTGAAAAATCTTCAAGCGTAAACTGGTCAGACTAAAAATTTTATAGAAATTCTGAAAAAAACATTTTTTTCAATTTTTTTCGACAACGATATCTCACGAACAAATCAACCGATTTTGACCAGGCTGGTGGCAATAGACGTGGTTTTTTGAGGTTAAGAGCTGATTAGTTTTTGGAATTGATCAGTTTAGCCGTTTAAAAGATATTTAAAAAAAACGAATTTTCGAAAATTTTATTTTTGAGATTTCTCAAAATTGATCGACTTAAATTCTGTAAATTAGTATCAGAATTCTAGAGGCAAAGAAACTCTTCAGAACGCTGCTTATTTCGATCAAATCGGATGATCCGTTCAAAAGTTATGAGAGATTTACATACACACACACACACACACACACACACACACACACACACACACACACACACACACACACACACACACACACACACACACACACACACATACATACATACATACATACATACAGACACGGTGACATCACCGCGGAAATAGTCAGAAAAACTTCCTAGGACCTCAAAACGTCGAGATCTGATGAAAACTCGATTTTCGAAAAACGAGGTGAAAACAATAACTTCCCGATTTTTGAAAATTTTCAATTTTCTTAGCGGGAAGTTAAAGTCTTTTTTAAGACCCAAATCGGACTATTTTTCACTAAGTTATGGCTATTTAAATAAAAATCCTCGAAAATTCATAAAAACCTTTTTCGAGGAGTACAAAAAAGTGTCTAAATTTCAGCGAAATCAGAGATGCAAAATCCATTGGTAGGACGAGTTGGCATGGAATGCCCAATACACTGTGCACCATCCTATTTAATTTTCTTGCCAAGAATTATGTCAGAGAGAAAAATAAATCCTTGGTTGTGTTCTCTTGTGGTTCTACTCCTTCGATATGCTTTCATAGTTTAATGTATTTTGCTAGATTGTTCTTCTCTCTTACTGTAAGATTTGTGATAACTTACTTGATCTCGTGAAGTTTTCTGAAATGTCAAATTCAACTTTCTAAGCGTTACTGCGACAGTTAGATCGAGCAAACTCTGAGAAAAAAGATAAGACTTTGTGCTGGACGACTGAAATATTCGAGTTTGCTCAGTCCAACGCACACTTGACATAGCATTTTGTGTATAATAAAGCAAGCTAAGATGCCAGCCAATACCGGACAGGAGATCAACTAATTTTTTAACACATAATAAAAACCTTTGCTATCGATTTTCATTATAAATACTAAGTACACATAAATGATTGCCAAAATTTTCAATAACAAGTTAAAAAAGTTTATTATAACTTACGGCATACCTATATACTCTCTAAACATGAATTAGTGAAAATTCATGTTTAGAGAGTAAATTACATAGTTGGTGCGTCACTTGTTTGAAGCAGAGTACAAGCTCAAAAGAAAATACAGAGAATATTGGAAAAATCTTTGATAATCCTCTCAATACTTTCATACTGCTAAGGATTATTAAAAGTAATAGATTTTCACAAGGTTGTTATTTCGAAACTTCAGCTAGCTTTTAATTTATTGAAAGATTATTTGATAATAAATACCGAAAAAAATGAAAAACAATAAACATCTAGTTATAACGAATTTTTTTCACGTGCACATAATTTGTTTAGTCTTACAAGATCAAGATCTCCAATAAATGAATTTATCTCAGTAAGCATTGATCACTATACTCTTTGCTAGAATAGAGTATTAAGAACATAAATTTAACGATTTATCTCAATAATAATATAGTAAACTCATATTGAGACGTTGACAACATAATTTTGAAAATGAAACATTTCTTTATAAATATTTTTATCTATCTTAATCTCTGCTAAATTTAATTATTGTATTCTGTTAAGCTCTAAATATATTAGATTTTTTTAATGCAGGTAGAAGTAAATAAATAAATATGAATCACATTCATTACAGCGTGATAAAACTAAATTTCAAACATAAACCACTAACAAACGAAAAGTCATACCACAACATTCATACCATGATTATTATATTAACGAGCATGTGACCTAAGTCAACAATAAAATCTATGTGCCAATATAATTAAATACTATTGAAATCAAACTATAAAAATATGTACTACAAAGTATTATTGTGTTTTATCATTTTAATTAAATCAATAAAAAAAAATCTGTGAAATTATGATGGTTATAAACATAATCTACAATAAACTTCAAACAATTTAAAATTTATTATAATTCAATATACCCTTAATAATAGCCTAATATATTGTTGAAACTATATTTTGATTCACGGACTCAATATTTCCTACACACAGTATCCCCAAAATTAAATATAAATAATTGGTAACAAATGATTAAAGCAACTGATGCAAGTGAATAGATTGAAAAATGCTTCAGTATTTTTTTACGTATGAACAGCTACTTTTTAAAAAATTAAAATATTTAGCATCAAAATATTGTGTTTTTCTTCTTTTGACATTTAGATACTTATGAAATATTATAATATTTATTTTGCTCTATATTACGTAAATATTAATACCCAAATATTTAATACTTTATTTCTCAGTACACTTTATAAAAATTTGCCGAGTGAATAGACAGTCGTGATTTTTCAGTGACTGTGGAGTGGATGATGATCAATTAATTTACTCCCTCCGAGAATGAGAATCACTCCAAGACGGATTGAACTCATGTCATTAACAGAATTCACTCCATAGTGAATAATTTATTTCTTTTTATTAAATAAAATTTAAACAAATAATTTACGCTTTTAAAACTTTAAAATGCGTAATACTTAGAGATTTTTTAAATAAAAATTGATATAATCTTTTTCAACTTACGTCAAAATTTTAATTGTTTTTTAAAGTTCAAATATTTTTCTTTACAATTTTCTATACGGACAGCAAAATTAATTGTGAAAATTTTAATTTTTTTAATTATTTTGAATTTTTTTTTAATTTAATTTAAATTATATTTAAGTTTTCCTATTGTTACGGCCAGCGTAACCACCGTTTTTTTTATTTTATTAATAAACAATAATTTCAAAACTATTTAAAGATACTAAGAAAAACTACATCCAATGGTAATTAATATTCGTAAGCTAAGGCTAAAATATTATTCACTTAAAACGGCAGTCAAGGTACAATATTCTATTCTTAAAATGATAGTCCAGGCTACATACCTCCATCCCCTCTGGTAACCAAAAACCCTAGGCCAGGTTGCCCCATTTCGAAATGGGCGGGATTTAAGTAATCCAACTACCAATCTGACTAGACCCAGACGCCATCATGGATTACATAGTTTTTATGTACCCCGGTACCAAGAACGTGTATCCTGATAAGCCCCCCTGCACGCTTTCCAACCATGGCTGCTCTTCTGGGAAGGACCCCATAGTTTTAGAACACAGGAAACGCGCCTAACTAACTTTTCCAACATAACAATTTCTTTCCTAAACCTACTTCTTACGTAAAATTTTCATTTTTACTTATCTTAAATTCTCTTTCCCGACTAGAAATTTCAGTGAGGCAGTGATTTGGCGCAAGTAAGGCATGCCGAATTCCAAACTTGCAGTAAGTGAGGCATCCAAACCAGGCCGAAGTTTGGGATGTAACGCAGTTGCGAGGCTCAGCCTAACTTGGCTTCCTGATTAAGTTGCAGTTTGGAAACCAAATTCGCAACGAAGAATCCAAATCTAATTCGTTCTTGATTTTTAGCTTTTTTATTATCAAGCGAAAATTAATAATAACAAATGCTTATTTTTTTATCTTCTTTTACTATTTTAAGTATAAATATTAAATTTAGGACTAAATTTTTTAAATATTTCATGAATAAAAAAAAAACAAATTCTTTGTTGCTTTTATTTAATATTATTTTTATTATTTAATTTTATTTTTTCTGTAATTTTTTTTTGTTTTTTGGAGCGTTTTTTAATGTGAAGAGGTTTTTTTGATTGGTAGATTTGATAAGTCAAGGGGGAAGGAAATAATGGAGGAGTTAGATACACTAATCACACATAACACTTAACTTTACTTCACACTCGCCTTAATAGTAATTATAATTAGTAATTATTAATTATTAAAAATCGTACATGTCGAACGCGAGACTCGAACACGGTACCCGACGCACGAGGGCCCTATACCATACCGCGACGCTACGCCGATGATGAGCGACCTCTTACTTCAAGATACTTATAAGCACAATCAATGTTCGGCTTGCCTAATTTAAAACAAATAAGATTCGAATTGGGCTAGCCTAAGTTCGGAAAGCCAAGTTCGCTCCAAACTAGCAAAACTCAGGTTATCGTTACTTGAAACCAGTTCGGCGTTCCCATGATATATCAGACTTAAAGAATCCATGAAACTTTTCTAGTTACGTTCAAATATGGCAAGCCAAACATTTCGTTCTGCCTACCTTGGTTTTTATGAGGTACAACCTAGGCAAGCCAAACTTGCCCCGAATTGGTTCTTCGGCATATGCCTCACTGAAATTTCTAGTCGGGTACATGAGACACCATGTTTATATGTACAATACACAAATACTCTCATAAATACACACTTTTATATGTATAGAACTAAAAGGCTTAACCTTGGAAAGACTTAAGAAAGACTTGGCCAAATATCTTCTCCCACTCCGTTTTAGAGTACTTTGGCTAGAAACGCCGAAGTTCGTCAAACGTTTGGAATGCCTAACTTGCAGGAAATTATAAAATCCAAAGGTATACGGAAGTTCGGTTTGCCAAACTTGAAAGTAATTGGGGCCATCTATGGTAAGACGAAGTTTAGCGAATGTTTGGAATACCTAACTTGCAGGAAATTATAAAATCCAAAGGCTTACGAAAGTACGGTTTACCAAACTTAAAGGTAATTAGGGACATTTATGGCAAGCCAAACTTCGGCAAATCTTTGGTTATCGTTACTTCCAGCTAGTCAGGCATTCCAAAGGTTCGCCGAAGTTCGGCTTGCCATAGATGTCCCAAATTACATGCAAATTTGGCATGCCAATCTTCGTTTTGCCTAACGTGGATTTAAGAAGGCGCAAATTAGGCTTGCCTAAGTTAGGCAAGCCAAACTTGCCCCTCACTAATTCTTCGGCATTCCTCACTACAATTTCTAGTCGGGTTCCCAGGAAGTCACTATTTTAACCGATACGTTGTAAATTATCAAACTTGAGTACCTCATGGTGTTAATTTATCCCAGAGCTAACTCGAGAATATGTCTTTTTCTCAGGAATAATTCCCGTTTTCTTAAACATCTATTTCACTACACTGATAGAAGGATTTATTAACTATTAATAATTTAATTTATTTGAAGACAATTATTTAATTTATTAAATTTTAATAAATATTTTTTAACATTTAATAAATATTTATTTTGGAGGAAAGTACATTTATTAATAGTTAATAAGTAGTTATTAATAGTTATTAATAAAGAAATATTTATTAACAGTTAATAAATATTTTTTTGAGTGAATTTGTTTCGTTTGCAATGTCATATGATATGAAGATTGCTTATAAACAAAAATCATATTTACAAATTATTTACATTAATACCGAATTCTATCACAGCTCATAATTATTTTTTATATTTTTAAGTATTAAAAACGTTAATTTATTTAATGAATTTAATTATTATCATGTATTCCAGCTATCGGGTTATGAAAAGTGTCGAAGGAAAATTGCTATTTTTGCTTTTGATTTTAAATAAATATTTGTTAACAGTTAACAAATATTCATTAACCATTAATAAATATTTATTAACAGTTAATAATCTGTACTTAATAATTACTTATTAACTGTTAATAAATATTTGTTTACTGTTAACAAATATTTATTGACATTTAATAAATCGTATTTAATAAATGATTTATTAACTGGTAATAAATATTTATTAAATCCTATGATGTTAAAAAATCATTTATTAACAGTTAAGAAAGCTTATTAATTATAAACAAATCCTTCTATCAGTGTAACATCTGTTCTGTGTATTTCAAAAAACTCAATAATAAAAAACATCGAGACATCATAAATTATGTTTAAAAGGGAAATGGCATTATCCCTTTTAAAAAAGGGAACTTCGAACATACCAACACCATGTTTCAACTGGTACCATAAACACTGTTGGGAAAAATATACTGAAAATTTATTATCCACCATAAAAGATTAACCCTTGAGTTAAATTACGTTGTCTCATAATCTATTTACTTCTTTAGTAATTTCTAAAATAATAAATCAAAAATCCTACCAAAATTATCAAAAAAATTCATCAGTAAATAAATTCATTCCCCAATTTAATATTTAACTTAGACCATGTACTGTTATTTCATTCGTTTTACTTGCTAGGATAGTGAAGCAATCCTCTTATTCTCTATGACATTCAAGCTATTTTTAGTAACTTTACATCGCCCGATGCACGTACCCAGCTACCTACTCGAGAATTACCCCTCCGCCGCAATCTTGGTTACGCAATTATCCCAGCATGACTCCTCGCGTGATGTTCCCTGTTTGAGGGGAAATAGGAGAGTACCCCAGACAAAGGACTCGATACAGTATATAAACCGCAAGTTTTTCGCTAGTAACGCCGGGGGTTCAGTATAAAATTTACTCGCGAACGCTACGGGGTCCGACATCAAATTTATTCGCGAGCGCATCGCGTTAGTCTAGCCATCTAATGACTAAGTTATACTTGTCTAGAAATAATTTTATTTTTCAAAGTGCGGTAATTTCATTGTTAAATTTTGTTTCTTTCCAAATTACCTTCGGTAATACCTTTTCTCAGGTAGAAGAAAATATTATAGAATAACAATTAGACGCAATTTGAAAATACGAAATATAGTATATTACACACCTAGGGAAGTAAAGTAAGAAATGTCTCAGATCACATGTAATTCTTGGCCGAATTATTGGCCGAATTAAATCATTCAAATCGGACGCGCATAATAAAATCATTATGAAATCATGTGATCAACTAAACTGTCATCCTGAAATCATTCGAATAAAAGATACGATAGTTATTTCGGTGAATTTAAGTCTATTGTAAATTATCTTCGGTAATACCTTCCCCCGGTAAAAGAAATATTAAGTAAATAATACTACGTGCATTTTGAATAATAATAAACAGTAATAAACGTAGAGAAATTCTCGTTGAGTATTTTCAAGATTCTAAAAATTATTATTTAATACTTAATCACACATAGGTAGTTTATGATTAGTAAAAGAATAAAATATATTTCTATAATTTGAGATTAACATAAAATCTTATTCAATACAAACCGAATATTAGTTATAATCACTGTTAGAACTATGAATAATTCCAGTCAGTTAAATAATCTTTACTTAATTATATCAGTTATTAACATTTAGTATTTTGAATAAAAGTAATTCACAAAACGAATTTACGGTATTGAAAATCATTCATCTCCGGTACTATCCCTTTTTCTACCTGCATCGAGTCAGCACGAACCAGCGGTTAGACAGCTTTTCATCGCACATTTTTATTGTCTAAAAACCAGGTATAATTTGTTGTTATTTTCTTTACTATAATTGGACATAACTACCTGGTCTGACTACTATGGATCAAAGAGTGAATTAAGTAATTTCAAATCATTGCTTATCGGACATTCCCTTGACAAATCATATTATCCCGCATACTCATTCAAAATACCAATTGGCGAGGTTCCCGCCACCCTGAACGAAGGCTTTAAGTAGCTAGTTCTAAAATTCGGAACCTAATAAACATAATTATTGTGTTTGCGTCACTCTGGACGTAACACTATACCGATAAAAAAAAATTTTTCCAAAATTTTAATATTTTTTCTTGAGAAAAATATTTTTTTTGATCTTAGATATCTTTTTTTTTTCTGTATGACTTATTGATTAAATAAGTATAAAAAACAAAAATACGAGTTAATTTTGAAATTAAGATAAATTAATAAAAAATAAATTGGAACAAAATTACCTGGTCGTTATATTGAAATTGAAATTAGACATAGATCTCACAAAAAAGTAATGGATACAAGAGCATGGAGAGTTTTCACCATCACAAGTAATTTCTATTTTTTACCTTGTGATACTGAGAGAAATAATAATAATAAAAAAAAAAAAAAAAAAAAGTTTCCAATAGTCGATAGTTCTCAGTTGATTTCTTCATTTCCAAACCTTCAATACGTTCGTCCAGAGGGATTACTTTTTTTGTGATTTTTGTCACGTGTATGCCTTATCTATGTTACTTGTAAGAACATACCCAATTGGATTTCTTTTAGTGAACTAGCACAGAGTGAACAGCAATCAATAGTCAATTATTTTTCTTTCAGTGAAAGAAGGATTGCAAATTAAAAAACATAAAAAATCCTGATGTAGAACCTTTCATTGATGAGATTTATAATTTTTTTTCCAATACTTAATATATTTTCATGAGTTTAGTCATTAGCATAAATTAATATAAAAAAGAAGCTATCAGTAAAGATGAAAAATTCGACGGTTAAAATATCTTTTTAGTTTGACTTTGATGCACGAGAAGTTTATGGGCGTCATTGCCAGCTATCTATCTCAGGAGCCTAACAGTAGCTTTACGATCGTTCAAGCACTATTAGGGTATTCCAACGAGAGATCTGCTATGCGGATGAATCGTATTCTTTAAGAGCCACCTCCTTTCCAGTACAGCCCTCGGAATATCACCAGCAGGACATTAGATATGCGTACCGTGCCACTATGGTCATAAATCAATTCCCACAAAATCCCCACACCCTTTCACACTTTTCTACAGCTTTATAGTGGCACACTAATGTGTTCATAATTCACGCTCACAATAACCCCATCCGAAGACAGACATGAAAAATTAATGCATCAAATATAATTAATATGCCATTTTACCAACTTGTATGTCCGCCTATCGGTTTACAAGTCCTGCCACTACACCCAGTATATCCTAACGGAATTTCTACACTGTAAAAAATATTTTGTATTTGTTTTGGAAACAAATTTTTAAAATAAAAAAAAAAGTCTTATTCAGTCTTTGATATCATTTTTTATATATTACTTAAAAATCAATTGAGCACTGAAAAAAAAGTATGAGTCTCACACTTATAAATTTCAGTGATATTACAATACAAAGTATTGCGAATATACTTAAACAATATTTGAATCTCAACGCAATATTTTTAAGCGCTACACTGAAACTCGTTCAAGTCATACACTTAAACCGACTTTGAGCGCCACCACAAAACATAACCATAACTTGTTAATTGTATAGTGTACAGGGCGGACGTTGTTTTTTCTCGTCCTGATTATTTGTATTTTTTGCCTATTTTTTTGCTTGTTGCACGGCTTTGGGCTGTTTAATATTAAAGTGTAGATTATTGTGCGTATTTTGAGGCATTAATCTCTACTGTTGGAGGTGTAGTTTTTTTATTTCCGAGTAAAATAGTTATTGTGTTTTTGATTTGAGGTTGCGTTTTTGTTGAGCACATTTTCTCTGGCTCGCTCGCTTGTAACTGTAGCCTGCTGCCATCTAGCGTTGTCAGTTACAATGGCTGTGTGGTGTGCGATCTGCTATCGCAGTATTACCGATGAGTCAGCTACTGTCCAAACTAAAGCTGATTGTAGACATTATTACCATGATTCATGTGTTAAAGTGCGTCTTAGTTTGCCAAACAAATCGCACGCAGCTGGGAGGGTTGCAAATACATGTCCAGTCTGTATTCCGGATTCATCAGAAATACTAAAACAGATAAATGCACAACTCGACAGCATTGGTAAGATTAATGAGATGAGTAAAAAGCTGGAAAAAATTGATGCTAACAAGATCAATGAGATAAGTAAAAAGCTAGAAAAAATCGATGCTAACAAGATCAATGAGATAAGCAGTAAGCTTGAGAAAATAGATCAGATTGGTGACATCAGTGTGAAGGTAGATAGTATGATGAGCAAAGTAGATGAGTTTAAAAAGTCTATTGCTTCGGTAGAGGGGAAGATGGATAAGTTGAGCCGTGATTATAACTTGCTGAAGATTACTGTTAAAGAGCTTGAGGAGCGTGTGGCTATCGTTGAAAAGGTACAGCCTGGTGTTCCTGCTGACCTCGCTGAAAAAATAAAGTGTGCTGCGCAGAAGGTGTGTGATGGTAGTCTGGAGTTGAGAACACTCCAACTTGAATCTCATTTTTTGGCAGATGAAATAACAGTTGCTGGAATTCCTGAGGAACGGGGTGAGAAACTTATGGAGAAGGTTATGTTATTTTCCACTACTCTTGGAGTTTAGGTTACTGAAAATAATATTGTTAAATTGGAGCGACTTGGTAGAGCTGGTGCTACAAATCGAAATGTACGAGTCAAGTTTGCTAATCAGAGATATGTCGATGATATCATGAGGAGTGTAAAGAGTAATCCTGTGAAGCTAGGTGCCATAATGCCTTCAGTGCAGGATCCAGATGTTCCGATTTATGTTCATAGGCGACATCCTCCTTCTCTTTATAAGCTTCGTTCTGACGTACGTAAGGCCTATCCTAATATCCAGGCTAAGAATGTTTGGATTTCGTATGCGTCTGTCAATGTTCGATACGCAGATGACAAAGCTCCGGTGAAACTGTTACCAACGGGAGTAGGTCCTTTGCGAGAT
Source organism: Cotesia glomerata (assembly GCF_020080835.1). Classification (NCBI taxonomy): domain Eukaryota; kingdom Metazoa; phylum Arthropoda; class Insecta; order Hymenoptera; family Braconidae; genus Cotesia; species Cotesia glomerata. The sequence continues at coordinate 11,989,287 of NC_058164.1, forward strand.
CTACTTGATTAACAGCGAGTGGTTCCCTCTATATCATCATCATCATCATCATCATCATCTAGGAGTGTGTCTAATATTGTTGTTGACACGTTGCAACCTCCGACAAATGAGAACTGTTTAAAAGTGTGTCATATAAATGCTCAATCACTAAGAAATGAGCGTCATTTTGAACTATTTAAAGAATATTTCCGAGTTAATAAGTATGATGTTATTGCTGTGTCTGAAACGTGGTTAAATCACTTGGTGTCTGATGAAATGATGTCCTTGCCATCATTTGTACTTCATCGTCATGATCGTCGTCTGCGGAGCGGTAGTGGAGTTGCTCTCTATGTTAGAGATGATCTAGTGTCTAAGCTTGTACTGTCGTCTGCAAATTTGGAAGATAAGCATCCAGAGTGTCTGTTTATTGAAGTTTGCGGGTCGTCTAAAGAGCGAATCGTAATTGGAGTTATTTACAAGCCCCCTAATACTGGCCATCTTGACGATTTAGAGGAGGATCTTGAAACTTTGGTTGCAACCTACAGAAACATGATTATTATGGGTGACTTCAACTCTGATTTGAGCTGCAGTAATTTTTACGGTGATCAGCTACGTAGACTATGTGTTGGTTTTAATTTGCATATTGTTCCCTATCAAGTGACGCATCACCTGGAAAATTCTGATACCTGGATCGATGTCTGTATCGTCAATAATGCAGCAATGGTCCTGTCTTCTGAGCAGTCTGCCCAGCCGTTCTTGTCTGATCATGATTTGATATCTGTTACATATAACTATAAGGTAGAGCAGCAGAGATTGAGAAGTTTCACGTATCGGAGCTGGCACAGTATTGACGGTGATCTGTTGGCACGGCTGTTTGATGGAGTCAACATTGAAGATATGGAATCACAAACGACTGTGGATGATATGAATACCTGGTTTCATCAGCAACTTCGTCGGATTACTGACATTGCTGCTCCTGAAAGAACGATACATCCTCGTCGTCCCCCGGCGCCATGGTCTACTAGTTACATCAGGGATCTTCAAGCTCGTCGTGACAAGCTGTACAGGATCTTCAGAAGAACTGGCTATGCCTATAAGGAGTATGCCAGTGTGCGGCGTTTGGTGAAGCAGCGGATAAGTGAAGCTAAAAAGTGTTACTTTGACAATCAGTTAAGTTCGGCAAAAAATACGCAAGCGATGTGGAATGATCTGCGTAGACTTGGCTTGGTAAGACGGAAGGGTACACAGTCTATTGTTGAGGTGGATTTGAATGAGCTAAATGACTACTTTGTGCAGTCGTCTGGCTACTCTGATCTTAATGTTGATGTATCTGACATTGTGTCCCGTTGCACTGGCGATGATAATGTATACTTTAATTTCTCAGGACTTGATGATGTTACTGTTAAGAAGGCAATAATGCGACTTACTTCCAACTCTGTAGGTCCGGATAATTTCCCAATTAAGGCGTATAAATGCTTAATATCGTTTGTGTTGCCATTTGTTACATTGCTTTTTAATAATTCGTTAAATTCTGGCGTCTTTCCTAATAAGTGGAAGTGGTCGCGTATTGTCCCAATACCGAAGAGAGCGAATTCTGAGATATGTGCTGATTACCGACCTATATCGCTGACGAGTAATTTGTCGAAAGCACTTGAAAGATGCGTACATGATCAGATTATTAAGTATGTTACTGAGAACAATTTCATAGATGAGTACCAGATAGCTTTTAGGGAGGGCCTGAATACACAGACTGCTGTAATAAAGCTCTGTGATGATATTCGCTTGGCAATAAATGCATCTAAAGTCACTGTAGCTGTTTTATTTGACCTAAGTAAGGCTTTTGATTCTGTAAATCACAAAAGACTATTAAACAAGTTGTTATTGATGAATTTCTCTACTGACGCCATTACGTGAATTAGGTCTTATTTGACTCAAAGAAAGCAGCAGGTGTTTGCTAATGAGTGCGCATCCTCTTGGAGGAATGTATTAAATGGTGTACCACAAGGCAGTGTGCTTGGCCCTTTATTATTCTCGCTTTATATTTCGGATCTCTCTCAACAACTGAGCTGTCGATATTTGCTTTATGCTGATGATTTAGTAATAGACTTGCCCTGCTATCCAGAACAGATAAATGAATGTGTTGCTGTCCTGAATGCGGAAATAGTTAAAATTTTAGAATGGTGCAATGTCAATTACCTTAAGTTAAATGCATCGAAGACAAAAGCTGTGATTTTTGGTAGTAGAGTTAAAGTTAACTGTAATAATTGTAAGTATGCTGATTGTATTCGCGTAAATTATTGCATTATTCACTACGATACGACAATTAAGTATCTTGGCGTGTTAGTTGATAGCACTCTCACCTGGGAAAATCAGGTTATGAGTGTTTGTAATAGGGCAATGCGGGTTCTGGCGCAGTTGAAGATTAATAATGAAATCTTCAACGAAAAACTGCGTATAAAGCTTGTCACCACGTTAATATTCCCAGTGTTTGATTATTGTTGTGCGGCTTACTGCAATATTACTAATTACTCGCAAATGCGATTACAGCGCAAAATGAATTTCTGTGTTCGCTATATCTATAAAATTGCGAGGGCTGAACACATTACTCCGTACTTTAAGAGGCTAGGTTGGTTAAAGCTGAGTGACAGAAGAAACTACTTTATAGCATGCCTATTTTACAAAGAAATATATTTAAATTATCGTCAGCTATTTAAATGTCACTTAGAATTTTTGCCGGTTGCGTTGCGTAGAGGCGATGTAAGGGAAGATTATCTGCGGCTACCTAGATCTAATTGTTGTATGTATGATAACTCGTTTCTTGTTCGTGGTATACACATCTGAAATGCGCTGCCAGCTGAAATTACAAAAGCCGAAAGTTTCGAAACATTCCGTAGACTGTGCTATGATTATTATTTCCAAAATTATTGATCTGCTATATTGAACGTTTATTACTGCTATTGAAGGTTGTTGAGCTTTGTATAACACAAGTATTATTTATAAGCATGATTAACATGTTATTGCTGTTAATTACTATATTTATTTTGATTTTATTTTTATGTATCTAAAACTCTGTACATCATACACTAATTATAAATGTATATTTGATGATGGTTCTGAGGGAGCCTAGGCTCCAGAATCCAATAAAATTATTATCTATCTATCTATCTATCTATCTATCTATCTATACACTCAAATATGTTAATTTTCTTTTATTTTTTATTAATTTATATATTTAATTTTTTTAATTTTATTAATTAAAAAATAATGATTAAAACACTAATGTTAGGATGTTACAATTATTGTAATAAAGGTTAACCTCGGTTGACAATGTGTTTAAATTTTACAATATTATAAAATAACATATATGTAATTTTATATTATACCTTACATATATGTAAGGTATATCTTCAAATATTTGATGATAGGAGGATTAATTCCACTCAGTTAATTTATTTTTCACCCACGAATCCATAAATGATTATTTTTAATGTCAATTATACAAATATTTTTTTTTATGCTCTTAAAAACGATGTTTAGATTAAAGGTATAAACACGGTATATAAACACGGGGAAAAAAGAAGGGAAGTACGCGCTAAGTCTTACGCGGGAACTTTTTTTACTATACTCTCTGAATTTGCAATAGTATCGTACGGAAAATATAAGTCACTCACTTAAACAGAGTATTGTGATAATACTTAAACTTTTTTATATCATATTCGCAATACCAATTTATTAAAAAAGAGTATACCCATAGGACTTAAACTTTTTTTTCAGTGAGTGTTAACACAAAGTTTGTATTCAATTGTAAGTAATTACACCAAATATGTTTTAACAGCGCGTCCTCTTATTAATTCCCGGGAAAAAATGATCAGACCTGACCATGCCTGCTCATGTATGATCAGGCCTGAAATTAGACCTGATCATGCCTGTTCATGTATGATCAGGCCTGAAATTAGACATGATCATGCCTGTCCATGCCTGCTCATGGCTGCAGCGTCAAATACGCTCAGGCCTGTTCATGTCTGATCAGGTCTGTCCATGTCTGAAGGATTAAATACGCTCAGGTCTGATCAGGCCTGTTCATGCCTGTCCATGTCTGAAGGGTGAAATACGCTCATGCCTGTTTATGTCTGATCAGGCCTGTTCATGCCTGTCCATGCCTGTTCATGTTTGAAGCATTAAATATGCTCAGGCCTGTTCATGCCTATCCATGCCTAGAAAATTTAATTAAATTTACCCTACGGTAGGTTTTTAATGATAATCAAAATACTTTTATTTATTGAATAGTAAAATGTGCCGTTTATTAATAATTTACAAATTTATTAATCGAAATTAATGTACATATACTGAACATATTCAAAAATTTTTTCTTAGCATATTTGGTTCTTATCATGAACAGGCATGGACAGGTATAATCATGCCTGAGCGTATTTATCGCTTCAGACATGAACAGGCATGGACAAGCATGACCATGACTAATTTCAGGCCTGATCATACATGAACAGGCATGGTCAGGTCTGATCATTTTTTTGTGGGTATAGATCTAATCAGACTTGCATAGTCAGAGATGTGATAAAAATTTTTTCTTTGACGAAAAAATTTTTTTGGTCATGACAAAATGTGCAAAATTATTTTTATCATTACGTTTAAATAATTTTAAAATAAAAAAATTGTTACATTTCCTATGAGATGTTTTGATCTGTTCTGCTCCTGCTCAATATTTAAATCATTATAAAATCATTACTTATTTTATTATTTAAATAAATGTGATGTTATAATGAGATTCGGTTAAATAAATAAATTAGGACCATCAAAATATATTACAAAATCAATTTTTATATTATATTTATGATAAACTTATTTGATACGTTATGTACTTCATAGAATTTTTGTCATATAAGATAGCAGCACAGCAGGCGGGAACTTCAAGGCACACGGATATCACCAAAGTTAAGCAGCATTGAGCGTGGTTAGTAGTTGGATGGGTGACTGCTGGTATTATAGCCGTACAATTGTATGTAATCACTTTTTTTTTTTTATTTTAATTCATTATAGAGAATTTCGTATGATTCTATCAAGTACTATATCCATAAAATTAAGCAAAATAATTAATTAAAAGTAACAATGGGCTTTCAGACCTGACCATGTCTAATCAAGCCTGATCAGGTCAATTCATGCCTGATCACGCATGGTCATTTTTCATGTCTGATCAGGCCTGAAGACTCATG